>NW_027286935.1:0-191690 GCF_022747635.1 Hetaerina americana | reverse complement strand
GTTTTAAATGTTTTAAAAAGTGGTGCAAAAACAACCACAGTGGTTGATGCATCCAAAAACCCCAACTATCAATACGGGTTGGTTTCTTTGGGTAAGACCATTTCCTTCAGCTGAGAGATCTCAATGAAAATGTTGGTAGGTACGGAAGAGAGGTGGTGATCCCCATGGCTGCACTTTCATGATGTTCAATTTGCTTATCATTTTAAAGGAAGTATAAGTTCCTGAGGCAGAATTTTCGAGGTCCAGGTTAATCCTTAGCTAATCCCTGTGAGGTGAGGTTTTTGATGAGTAGCATGGAGCCATCAATGGGCGTATTTGTGAAACAAGGAGATTACATCAAAGGCCACCAGCATGTTGACTATTTGGACTTCAGCATTCCGAATAATGTGAATGAAATCCATGGAAGTTTTAGCAAAAAAGTCAGTTTTTCTGGCGAAGAGTTGAAGAGCATGCGCAACAAATTGCGGTAGCTTGTGTGGGTTGGTGCATCGATGTTGCTGACGATGGGTCGTCAGCAACATCGATGCGTCATCACCTTAAGTGCCATCAAAGCACGCCGAAATTTGGAAACTAAGAAGAAAAAGAACCACAATGAAACTACAAGATATTAACTTGCATTACTGGAAAGATAGCCCAGGCGTGTACACTAATAGGCAATGGTTTGCATTCTTAAATATAATTACATATTTTATGTATTTTTTACACTCCTTCCCATGTATGGTAAATTTATTCATTCATTTATTTATTATATTACCAACACGAAGCCCGGATACATCATGAAATGACTTCTTGCTTGCAAGAAAGAAAAAACATCTTCAATTGCCATTATATATTTGTGGAGAAAGGAAAGTCAAACGTTTGTATGTCTCCGCACATGTCCAATAATTTGATTTTCCTTTTCAGTATTTGATCTTTATACCTAATAAACGAAAATATAGTATCCATAGAGCATACTTTATTTCTCTTTAAAATTAAATCTTATTCTCAATCTAATTCGAAACTTTTCATTCTTCACTTGTTTGTTACTGTTGCCACGGCTACAGCGTCACCATATGATCGAATCAAAACAAACATTATTGCGTACTTCAGAAACAATATTCTTTACACACTCACAGACCATAGGCTTTCCTTTCCAACTGAATGACATGGAGCAGATCTTAACGGTATGGCTTCTCATTTGCGTAAACAAGGATATACTGCTTCAGGTTGCAAATCTTAGTGAATGTATTTTGGAAAGAATGGACGGGTGAGATCATTTGTGAGATATATGCCTTTTAAATTTGGAGAACACCTAATTACATACACAACAATAATACTTGCTGCTGAGATAGTCATGTTTTAATTGCTTTGGGCTCTGCTTGAATTGACTGCAGTATCAATCTCCGTAGAAAAATATATTTGTAAATGTTCCTTTTTGAAGTAGTTAAGATCGTATGTTTTTGGTAGAATTGAACGGGAGTCAAGTGTCAAACGACAGCTATAAACAATCGTCAATAATGTTTAGAAAATAGTATTATTTCACATGCGCAATGATCAAACGATACATTGAGTCCAAATCATTCAAAATGGATAGTTAAAATACAACGGTTATAAATAAGAAGATTCGATATTTAAGTAGTTAACGTAAAATTAGATTTTTATTGTTTTCTGTAGTGAGGTATTATTTAATTTAATATGCTGAATCAATTCCCAAA
Organism: Hetaerina americana; assembly: GCF_022747635.1. Taxonomy (NCBI): domain Eukaryota; kingdom Metazoa; phylum Arthropoda; class Insecta; order Odonata; family Calopterygidae; genus Hetaerina; species Hetaerina americana. The sequence continues at coordinate 189,996 of NW_027286935.1, read as the reverse complement.
TACACCTATTAACGCCACAAATCCCTTGCTGTTGTGAAATACTCCTTTTTAATTATGGTGATTGGGATCGAATTCATTTCTTCTTCTACATTCTGTTCGATTGGCATTGCTTTTATTCTTGAAAATGCCATTATTTAAGGATACAAGTGTGACCTTTATATTTCAAATGCATTTAATGTACTCACTTTCACAGCAAACCGATAATGGTTGATTATATGCAGTTTAATTGAGTACACTATGCATTTAGACGGGCTTTATTTTTATACAAATTCAGAATCAATGGAAACAAAATTTAATTTAAATATTGGAGCAATGTAAGACAATAAGAAGTCTCCTTGAATTTGAGTGTTTGTGTGCAATAATATAAAAATGTTTAACATCACCAATATAATGGCACGCTCATTTAAACTGTTAAATTCGCATTAAGTATGATGAACGATCATGCATCAATTGTCCCTTTGATTATGGAGAATTTAGTAAACCAAATTGTGCAAACATAATAAAATGGCAGCCATCATGACTTCTGTCAAATTTCCTTGAAGAATTAGCAGTTTTAAATGTGGCGTTCTTGGATATATTTTGAAGAATGCACCAAACTCATAGGATTTCATTTCCACCTTACTCATCTCTCAATAAACAATCTGTGTCACAAAAACAGTGTAAAAAAACAGATAGTTCTACATTTGAATGTCCACAATATGAAATGCGCTGTAAGTTGATCAAATTCCACAATAAATAGTATTATTTAGATTTGCTCTACCCCTCATGGTGTACAATCATGACTCCACAGCTAATTAAAAATGGTCTGCAGAAATCACGTTGTGGTGTATTAGCAAGGGAGGAAAAATCTCTCTTGGGTAGTAGCAAGATTCGTTATGACATGTTTTGGGAAATGACCCCATAACTCATCACTGCAATTCAAATGACATGGAAAGAAGACGTGGTCAAGTGTTAAACGATACTCATTTGAAATGGAAAGTTGAGCTTTAATCAGTTCATTACAGATCTGACTGATGTGAGTCTCCCTGTTAAGTTTCCTATCTATATTAATTCGTAGTATTTTAGAATTTTCAACATCAGTACATTTTTTATATACTATAACTGCATACATTATGCTGAGTTTTGTTAGTATTTAAACGTAAATGATTAATATGACACCTTCCTGCTTATCCTGTCTTTGAGTGGCTCTGAATCGTACCTTTGCATCTTCTAGATTTTTATATTTTTGCACACAAAAAGCATAATAATGATATAAAACATATGTAGGTTTTAATTTTACAGGGCAAATCAGGTATCATGATGATACCCCAAAATAGCTCAATACTAGAAATTTGTCATGAAAATATGGGCATTAAAATTATTATTGGAAGCAAAATGAGGCCATGTCTTTATGGACAAATTAACCCTAGAACTACTAAAAATTTAAGAGAAATTAGGTAAATCAGACTGTTGTGCTACAATACAATTTTCAAGGAAATAATGAAATTAACTCCTAATAATAATAATCTAGAAGGAACTTGAATCCTTAAATGAAACATCCCCTATCCTGTTCATTCCTTTTCTTGCTCGTCTCACATTCTCCCCTCTATTACCATCTTGAACAGTCCCTTTTCGGTCAATATGCCCTTCATCCATTTTTACTGCTCAATAGGATTTCTCCCAACCAAACCCCTCTCTTCACCCACCATACCAAGTACTTTCTCATTGGTTTTCTTCTCGGTCCATTTCACCTTCTCCTTTTTCTCCACACCCACATGTCAAAAGCCGCCAGTCCACGACTATCCTCCTGCTTCAATGACCACATTTCCGTATATAACTATGCACCATATCAAAAGTTTCACGAGTCTTTTTTTAATATTCTTACTTAAAGTCCCATTCGTCAACTCTCTCCTCCTTATGAAAGCCTCTGTGCCTAGCGTAATTCTTCTCCATACGTCCATACTACTATGACCGTATTGGTCCAAATGCTTCAGAGATACGTGAACTATTCTATCTGCATTAGTTTTTGCCCTCCTATTTTATGTTTAGCTTTGCTTTTTTCTTTCTAGAAAATTGCATAACCTTTGTTTTATTATATTGATTCTCATCCCATACCTGTCGCCCTGAATTTCCAATTCACTCAGCAATCCTTACAACCCTTTGGCTGACTGACAAACTAAAGCTTGGTCATCCGCAAACCTAATTAATTTTACGAATTCCATTCTTCCATTTTCTGGCGTAGTTTTACGTTTACGCATTTTGTGGTGTTAATGGTTAGTTTCCAATCGGTCATCCACTCTGCTATGCTCTTAGGGTGTTCTTGGACATTTTTTGCGGCATGATTTGGGTCAGAGGAAGTTGACGCTCTAGCTGAGTCATCCGCATGGAGGTAGCTTTTGGGTCGGAGGGGAGGTCGTTAATGTAGAGGTTGAATAGGACGGGTGACAAAATTGATCCTTGGAGAAAGCCTGCGGATATGGACTGGGTAGTTGATTTGGCATTGTTAAGGGCTAAAAAGAATGTGCGGTTTGAAAGAAAGGAGGGGATGGTCTTATTAAGGTATACTGATATGTCGGTTTTAAGCAGTTTATGTATTAAACCAGTTCGCCAGAACTTGTCAAAAGCTTTCCAAGATTATTCGGGTCTCCCACTTGGTCCACGTTCGTAGGGTTGTCGACGTTTCGATGGCCGAGTCGTCCATCGTCTTCAGGGCATTTCGGTACTCAGGTTTGGCCGCCTTATATAGTTTGGTCGGGAGGTCAAGTCACGTCTGATTGGTCGGACGCTTTCTGCCTCTTGTTTTGCCTGATGTTCCTCAAAATGGGTTTCCACGCGTTACTGAGGGAGTATCCGCTGTCTCGGTTAATGGATTTGTTTTCGAGCCGGATCACTATTGCTTCCTTAGTCAATCTTTCCCAGAATTTTTCTTCTCGGCAAAGGACCCTTGTCTCCTCCCACCGAATGCTATGGTCTGAGATGATGCTGTGCTCTGCAATGGCTGACTTCTCAGGTTGGCACAGTCTGAGGTGTCTCCGGTGTTCTTTTAACCCTTAGCGATGGTCCTTCCGGTCTCTCTAACGTAGACTTGGCCGCACTCGCAGGGTAATTCGGTATACTCCCGGGGTCATTAGGCCACAGGGGGTCCTTTGCCCTTACTAATTCGTCCCTGAGTTTGTTACAGGGACGGAAGTAGGTGTCGATGTTGTACCTCTTCAGTATTCTCGTGACCTTCCCCGAGACCGTGGAGACAAAGGGTAGACCCGCCCTTGCCAGTGGTTTTGGTTCTTCTTCCTACGAACGTGGACCCGGTGGGAGACCCGAATAATCTTGGAAAACATTATTCGCCGGGAAAGTACCAGATCATTCTTGTCAAAAGCTCTTTGGAAATCAAGGAAGACTACTTGGTGTGCTTGTGGATGTGGAAGCCGAAAGTGATCAGTTAAACCAATCTTGTTATTTGCTGAGTCATGGAATGGCGACGGCGGAAGCCAGTTTGCTCAGGTCTGATCAAGTCTAGGGCCGAGATTTCTTCTTTGAGCCTGTTTAAGATGCATTTTTCTAGAAGTTTGCCCATGCAGGGGAGCAGGCCACTGGGTCTATAGTTCAGGATATAAGAAGGATTTTTATCGGGTTTTGGAAGGAGTATTATCTTAGCCGTTTTCAATGCCTTTGGGAAGTACGATTGGGAAAGATGGCGTTGAGGATAGAGAGTAGGTGTTTGATAAAAGATTTAGGAAGGTTTTTCAGGTGAAGGTAGGAGATTTGATTGGGTCCAAGTGATGACTTTGTTTTGAGTGGGACATAATGAAGTAAAATCCTTGAGGAGTAATTTCCGGGAATATCTGGAATGGGCAAAGTGACAGGCCATAGACACTGATCAACGCTTCTGAATCCAACAAGGATGTATTATTTTTTTAAAAATGCATTCGAAGGAGTCGGCAGAGGTATTTGCTTTGTTGCTGTCATCGTATAGTGCTCTCCCATTATGTGGTATTGGCGGGGTGGGTACCTTTTTCCTTGCGGACAGTGGGCTAGGGTCCATACCGAATTATCCTTATGTGAGAGTGAACTTATTTTCTCATGCCAAGTTTTTTCCCAATGTTTTCTAGTTTTGGATGTTACAAGGTTTCAAAGTGCACAGAAGCCGATTTTATCTTGGCGGAGATTAGTGCATTGCCAGAGGGCTCTGGCCTTGTTTCTAAGTGAAATTAGGCGCAAAATATCCTGAGGTAGTGTGGCACCAGCGATGGAGGCCGGAGAAGGAGGGTAGCAAGAGCGATGAATGATTTTGGTTAAGGTGCTTGTAAAATCTTGAGCCGCTTTCTCTATGCTGTCTGGAGTGCTAGCAGGACATGGGACAAGGTTAATGGCCAAGCAGTTTTCTTTAAATAGTTTCCAGTTAACTCTTCTAGTTGTATGAAGGAGGGTAAGAACGCAGTAAAATATGGGGCAGTGGTCCGAGACTGAGTTATCTAGGTTAAGGATTTGGAATGCGATATCTGCGAATAATAGAACTACATCCAGGATATCGGAGGAGTGGGAGTGATGATGGAAGTGGGTAGGGAATGGCGGTGAGTGAATTGCGATATTTTTGGTAAATAGGAGCTTATGAAGGGCTCGCCTTTGTGTAGTAGTGGTTTTTCCAGCTTTTGTTTTTTGTATTTTATGCCATTTATGTTCCATTGTAAAACTTTAAGGAAGTGGTTGTTTATTTGTAAATTAGGCACCATTTACAAGTTGAAGAAGGGCTGGTATAAGGTCATTGGTTATGATGCTAATAAGGGTTTTATTGTCAGTAGGAGAGAGAAGTTTCGTAATTATGCTCAATAGAGCAGTTCTTATATTTGCGGTTGATGATTGGTCATTGATTGAGGGAGACTGTTGTCCAGAGGTTGGCGGAGGGTGTTGATCGGAGGTTAGGGGAGAGTTAAGAGATGATTGAGGAGTTCACAGCCAAGCTGTCAGCTATCAAGAGGGCCCTAAAAGACATAAGAGAATGTAATGGCTCTTCTCTCATCTGTTCGCACTCATTGATTTCCCTATAATCCATATCAGTCTTGTCATCAATGCACCTGATGGTTCAGGAGATCTATTATACCCTGTGGTCCCTTCAGATAAAGGGGAAGTAGGTATCCTCTACATGGACTGCTGGTCATGTGGGAATACCAGGCATTGAAAAGGCTGGCAAAGCAGCAAATGAAGCCCTGGTCAATCTCAAAACAGACTCAGCTTTGCTTCCTGTGCTGGATGTCGGGGCTGCCTTGCTGAATTTGGTTCTGAACCAGTGGAAGGAAGCTTGGTGATTCTTGCAAAACGAGGAAGTTAAGGCCATAAATTTGGTTGTTTTGACAGGGCCCTCTTCCATCTGGAACATTCAGAGGGAAGAGGTCAGGATCACGCGCCTGAGAATAGGGCACTTAGCCCTCACGCGTTCTTCATGGAGACAAAAATGCAACCTTGCTGCAATGTTTGTAACTTGCACCTGATTGTGACTCAGAAATAAATTATAAAAGGCCAGATACCTTTTTTAAAATATGAGATAATTTAAGCAATAGTTTAGGAGAGGACCCCAACTTTTTAGGTAAGGTTTCCGAGTTTTTAAAGGAAACTGACCTGAACGGACAACTTGAGTTTCCGTTTATTTTTTTTTAAATAATTTTGTTTTTAACTATTTATATGTTTTTTATCCATTGACGTATTTATCAAAATTGGATTGAGGTTTTAAATGTTTTAAAAAGTGGTGCAAAAACAACCACAGTGGTTGATGCATCCAAAAACCCCAACTATCAATACGGGTTGGTTTCTTTGGGTAAGACCATTTCCTTCAGCTGAGAGATCTCAATGAAAATGTTGGTAGGTACGGAAGAGAGGGGTGATCCCATGGCTGCACTTTCATGATGTTCAATTTGCTTATCATTTTAAAGGAAGTATAAGTTCCTGAGGCAGAATTTTCGAGGTCCAGGTTAATCCTTAGCTAATCCCTGTGAGGTGAGGTTTTTGATGAGTAGCATGGAGCCATCAATGGGCGTATTTGTGAACAAGGAGATTACATCAAAGGCCACCAGCATGTTGACTATTTGGACTTCAGCATTCCGAATAATGTGAATGAAATCCATGGAAGTTTTAGCAAAAAAGTCAGTTTTTCTGGCGAAGAGTTGAAGAGCATGCGCAACAAATTGCGGTAGCTTGTGGGTTGGTGCATCGATGTTGCTGACGATGGGTCGTCAGCAACATCGATGCGTCATCACCTTAAGTGCCATCAAAGCACGCCGAAATTTGGAAACTAAGAAGAAAAAGAACCACAATGAAACTACAAGATATTAACTTGCATTACTGGAAAGATAGCCCAGGCGTGTACACTAATAGGCAATGGTTTGCATTCTTAAATATAATTACATATTTTATGTATTTTTTACACTCCTTCCCATGTATGGTAAATTTATTCATTCATTTATTTATTATATTACCAACACGAAGCCCGGATACATCATGAAATGACTTTCTTGCTTGCAAGAAAGAAAAACATCTTCAATTGCCATTATATATTTGTGGAGAAAGGAAAGTCAAACGTTTGTATGTCTCCGCACATGTCCAATAATTTGATTTTCCTTTTCAGTATTTGATCTTTATACCTAATAAACGAAAATATAGTATCCATAGAGCATACTTTATTTCTCTTTAAAATTAAATCTTATTCTCAATCTAATTCGAAACTTTTCATTCTTCACTTGTTTGTTACTGTTGCCACGGCTACAGCGTCACCATATGATCGAATCAAAACAAACATTATTGCGTACTTCAGAAACAATATTCTTTACACACTCACAGACCATAGGCTTTCCTTTCCAACTGAATGACATGGAGCAGATTCTTAACGGTATGGCTTCTCATTTGCGTAAACAAGGATATACTGCTTCAGGTTGCAAATCTTAGTGAATGTATTTTGGAAAGAATGGACGGGTGAGATCATTTGTGAGATATATGCCTTTTAAATTTGGAGAACACCTAATTACATACACAACAATAATACTTGCTGCTGAGATAGTCATGTTTTAATTGCTTTGGGCTCTGCTTGAATTGACTGCAGTATCAATCTCTGTAGAAAATATATTTGTAAATGTTCCTTTTTGAAGTAGTTAAGATCGTATGTTTTTGGTAGAATTGAACGGGAGTCAAGTGTCAAACGACAGCTATAAACATCGTCAATAATGTTTAGAAAATAGTATTATTTCACATGCGCAATGATCAAACGATACATTGAGTCCAAATCATTCAAAATGGATAGTTAAAATACAACGGTTATAAATAGGAAGATTCGATATTTAAGTAGTTAACGTAAAATTAGATTTTTATTGTTTTCTGTAGTGAGGTATTATTTTATTTAATATGCTGAGTCAATTCCCAAATACACCTATTAACGCCACAAATCCCTTGCTGTTGTGAAATACTCCTTTTTAATTATGGTGATTGTGATCGAATTCATTTCTTCTTCTACATTCTGTTCGATTGGCATTGCTTTTATTCTTGAAAATGCCATTATTTAAGGATACAAGTGTGACCTTTATATTTCAAATGCATTTAATGTACTCACTTTCACAGCAAACCGATAATGGTTGATTATATGCAGTTTAATTGAGTACACTATGCATTTAGACGGGCTTTATTTTTATACAAATTCAGAATCAATGGAAACAAAATTTATTTAAATATTGGAGCAATGTAAGACACTAAGAAGTCTCCTTGAATTTGAGTGTTTGTGTGCAATAATATAAAAATGTTTAACATCACCAATATAATGGCACGCTCATTTAAACTGTTAAATTCGCATTAAGTATGATGAACGATCATGCATCAATTGTCCTTTGATTATGGAGAATTTAGTAAACCAAATTGTGCAAACATAATAAAATGGCAGCCATCATGACTTCTGTCAAATTTCCTTGAAGAATTAGCAGTTTTAATGTGGCGTTCTTGGATATATTTTGAAGAATGCACCAAACTCATAGGATTTCATTTCCACCTTACTCATCTCTCAATAAACAATCTGTGTCACAAAAACAGTGTAAAAAAACAGATAGTTCTACATTTGAATGTCCACAATATGAAATGCGCTGTAAGTTGATCAAATTCCACAATAAATAGTATTATTTAGATTTGCTCTACCCCTCATGGTGTACAATCATGACTCCACAGCTAATTAAAAATGCTCTGCAGAAATCACGTTGTGGTGTATTAGCAAGGGAGGAAAAATCTCTCTTGGGTAGTAGCAAGATTCGTATGACATGTTTTGGGAAATGACCCCATAACTCATCACTGCAATTCAAATGACATGGAAAGAAGACGTGGTCAAGTGTTAAACGATACTCATTTGAAATGGGAAAGTTGAGCTTTAATCAGTTCATTACAGATCTGACTGATGTGAGTCTCCCTGTTAAGTTTCCTATCTATATTAATTCGTAGTATTTTAGAATTTTCAACATCAGTACATTTTTATATACTATAACTGCATACATTATGCTGAGTTTTGTTAGTATTTAAACGTAAATGATTAATATGAAACCTTCCTGCTTATCCTGTCTTTGAGTGGCTCTGAATCGTACCTTTGCATCTTCTAGATTTTTATATTTTTGCACACAAAAAGCATAATAATGATATAAAACATATGTAGGTTTAATTTTACAGGGCAAATCAGGTATCATGATGATACCCAAAATAGCTCAATACTAGAAATTTGTCATGAAAATATGGGCATTAAAATTATTATTGGAAGCAAAATGAGGCCATGTCTTTATGGACAAATTAACCCTAGAACTACTAAAAATTTAAGAGAAATTAGGTAAATCAGACTGTTGTGCTACAATACAATTTTCAAGGAAATAATGAAATTAACTCCTAATAATAATAATCTAGAAGGAACTTGAATCCTTAAATGAAACATCCCTATCCTGTTCATTCCCTTTTCTTGCTCGTCTCACATTCTCCCCTCTATTACCATCTTGAACAGTCCCTTTTTCGGTCAATATGCCCTTCATCCATTTTTACTGCCTCAATAGGATTTCTCCCAACCAACCCCTCTCTTCACCCACCATACCAAGTACTTTCTCATTGGTTTTCTTCTCGGTCCATTTCACCTTCTCCTTTTTCTCCACACCCACATGTCAAAAGCCGCCAGTCCACGACTATCCTCCTGCTTCAATGACCACATTTCCGTATATAACTATGCACCATATCAAAAGTTTCACGAGTCTTTTTTTAATATTCTTACTTAAAGTCCCATTCGACAACTCTCTCCTCCTTATGAAAGCCTCTGTGCCTAGCGTAATTCTTCTCCATACGTCCCTACTACTATGACCGTATTGGTCCAAATGCTTCAGAGATACGTGAACTATTCTATCTGCATTAGTTTTTGCCCTCCTATTTTAATGTTTAGCTTTGCTTTTTTCTTTCTAGAAAATTGCATAACCTTTGTTTTATTAATATTGATTCTCATCCCATACCTGTCGCCCTGAATTTCCAATTCACTCAGCAATCCTTACAACCCTTTGGCTGACTGACAAACTAAAGCTTGGTCATCCGCAAACCTAATTAATTTTACGAATTCCATTCTTCCATTTTCTGGCGTAGTTTACGTTTACGCATTTTGTGGTGTTAATGGTTAGTTTCCAATCGGTCATCCACTCTGCTATGCTCTTAAGGTGTTCTTGGACATTTTTTGCGGCATGATTTGGGTCAGAGGAAGTTGACGCTCTAGCTGAGTCATCCGCATGGAGGTAGCTTTTGGGTCGGAGGGGAGGTCGTTAATGTAGAGGTTGAATAGGACGGGTGACAAAATTGATCCTTGGAGAAAGCCTGCGGATATGGACTGGGTAGTTGATTTGGCATTGTTAAGGGCTAAAAAGAATGTGCGGTTTGAAAGAAAGGAGGGGATGGTCTTATTAAGGTATACTGATATGTCGGTTTTAAGCAGTTTATGTATTAAACCAGTTCGCCAGAACTTGTCAAAAGCTTTCCAAGATTATTCGGGTCTCCCACTTGGTCCACGTTCGTAGGGTTGTCGACGTTTCGATGGCCGAGTCGTCCATCGTCTTCAGGGCATTTCGGTACTCAGGTTTGGCCGCCTTATATAGTTTGGTCGGGAGGTCAAGTCACGTCTGATTGGTCGGACGCTTTCTGCCTCTTGTTTTGCCTGATGTTCCTCAAAATGGGTTTCCACGCGTTACTGAGGGAGTATCCGCTGTCTCGGTTAATGGATTTGTTTTCGAGCCGGATCACTATTGCTTCCTTAGTCAATCTTTCCCAGAATTTTTCTTCTCGGCAAAGGACCCTTGTCTCCTCCCACCGAATGCTATGGTCTGAGATGATGCTGTGCTCTGCAATGGCTGACTTCTCAGGTTGGCACAGTCTGAGGTGTCTCCGGTGTTCTTTTAACCCTTAGCGATGGTCCTTCCGGTCTCTCTAACGTAGACTTGGCCGCACTCGCAGGGTATTCGGTATACTCCCGGGGTCATTAGGCCACAGGGGTCCTTTGCCCTTACTAATTCGTCCCTGAGTTTGTTACAGGGACGGAAGTAGGTGTCGATGTTGTACCTCTTCAGTATTCTCGTGACCTTCCCCGAGACCGTGGAGACAAAGGGTAGACCCGCCCTTGCCAGTGGTTTTGGTTCTTCTTCCTACGAACGTGGACCCGGTGGGAGACCCGAATAATCTTGGAAAACATTATTCGCCGGGAAAGTACCAGATCATTCTTGTCAAAAGCTCTTTGGAAATCAAGGAAGACTACTTGGGTGTGCTTGTGGATGTGGAAGCCGAAAGTGATCAGTTAAACCAATCTTGTTATTTGCTGAGTCATGGAATGGCGACGGCGGAAGCCAGTTTGCTCAGGTCTGATCAAGTCTAGGGCCGAGATTTCTTCTTTGAGCCTGTTTAAGATGCATTTTTCTAGAAGTTTGCCCATGCAGGGGAGCAGGCCACTGGGTCTATAGTTCAGGATATAAGAAGGATTTTTATCGGGTTTTGGAAGGAGTATTATCTTAGCCGTTTTCAATGCCTTTGGGAAGTACGATTGGGAAAGATGGCGTTGAGAATAGAGAGTAGGTGTTTGATAAAAGATTTAGGAAGGTTTTTCAGGTGAAGGTAGGAGATTTGATCGGGTCCCAGTGATGACTTTGTTTTGGAGTGGGACATAATGGAGTAAAATCCTTGAGGAGTAATTTCCGGGAATATCTGGAATGGGCAAAGTGACAGGCCATAGACACTGATCAACGCTTCTGAATCCAACAAGGATGTATTATTGTTTTAAAAATGCATTCGAAGGAGTCGGCAGAGGTATTTGCTTTGTTGCTGTCATCGTATAGTGCTCTCCCATTATGTGGTATTGGCGGGGTGGGTACCTTTTTCCTTTGCGGACAGTGGGCTAGGGTCCATACCGAATTATCCTTATGTGAGAGTGAACTTATTTTCTCATGCCAAGTTTTTTCCCAATGTTTTCTAGTTTTGGATGTTACAAGGTTTCAAAGTGCACAGAAGCCGATTTTATCTTGGCGGAGATTAGTGCATTGCCAGAGGGCTCTGGCCTTGTTTCTAAGTGAAATTAGGCGCAAAATATCCTGAGGTAGTGTGGCACCAGCGATGGAGGCCGGAGAAGGAGGTTAGCAAGAGCGATGAATGATTTTGGTTAAGGTGCTTGTAAAATCTTGAGCCGCTTTCTCTATGCTGTCTGGAGTGCTAGCAGGACATGGGACAAGGTTAATGGCCAAGCAGTTTTCTTTAAATAGTTTCCAGTTAACTCTTCTAGTTGTATGAAGGAGGGTAAGAACGCAGTAAAATATGGGGCAGTGGTCCGAGACTGAGTTATCTAGGTTAAGGATTTGGAATGCGATATCTGCGAATAATAAAACTACATCCAGGATATCGGAGGAGTGGGAGTGATGATGGAAGTGGGTAGGGAATGGCGGTGAGTGAATTGCGATATTTTTGGTAAATAGGAGCTTATGAAGGGCTCGCCTTTGTGTAGTAGTGGTTTTTCCAGCTTTTGTTTTTTGTATTTTATGCCATTTATGTTCCATTGTAAAACTTTAAGGAAGTGGTTGTTTATTTGTAAATTAGGCACCATTTACAAGTTGAAGAAGGGCTGGTATAAGGTCATTGGTTATGATGCTAATAAGGGTTTTATTGTCAGTAGGAGAGAGAAGTTTCGTAATTATGCTCAATAGAGCAGTTCTTATATTTGCGGTTGATGATTGGTCATTGATTGAGGGAGACTGTTGTCCAGAGGTTGGCGGAGGGTGTTGATCGGAGGTTAGGGGAGAGTTAAGAGATGATTGAGGAGTTCACAGCCAAGCTGTCAGCTATCAAGAGGGCCCTAAAAGACATAAGAGAATGTAATGGCTCTTCTCTCATCTGTTCGCACTCATTGATTTCCCTATAATCCATATCAGTCTTGTCATCAATGCACCTGATGGTTCAGGAGATCTATTATACCCTGTGGTCCCTTCAGATAAAGGGGAAGTAGGTATCCTCTACATGGACTGCTGGTCATGTGGGAATACCAGGCATTGAAAAGGCTGGCAAAGCAGCAAATGAAGCCCTGGTCAATCTCAAAACAGACTCAGCTTTGCTTCCTGTGCTGGATGTCGGGGCTGCCTTGCTGAATTTGGTTCTGAACCAGTGGAAGGAAGCTTGGTGATTCTTGCAAAACGAGGAAGTTAAGGCCATAAATTTGGTTGTTTTGACAGGGCCCTCTTCCATCTGGAACATTCAGAGGGAAGAGGTCAGGATCACGCGCCTGAGAATAGGGCACTTAGCCCTCACGCACTCTTCATGGAGACAAAAATGCAACCTTGCTGCAATGTTTGTAACTTGCACCCGATTGTGACTCAGAAATAAATTATAAAAGGCCAGATACCTTTTTTAAAATATGAGATAATTTAAGAAATAGTTTAGGAGAGGACCCCAACTCTTTAGGTAAGGTTTCCGAGTTTTTAAAGGAAACTGACCTGAACGGACAACTTGAGTTTCCGTTTATTTTTTTTTAAATAATTTTGTTTTTAACTATTTATATGTTTTTTATCCATTGACGTATTTATCAAAATTGGATTGAGGTTTTAAATGTTTTAAAAAGTGGTGCAAAAACAACCACAGTGGTTGATGCATCCAAAAACCCCAACTATCAATACGGGTTGGTTTCTTTGGGTAAGACCATTTCCTTCAGCTGAGAGATCTCAATGAAAATGTTGGTAGGTACGGAAGAGAGGGGTGATCCCATGGCTGCACTTTCATGATGTTCAATTTGCTTATCATTTTAAAGGAAGTATAAGTTCCTGAGGCAGAATTTTCGAGGTCCAGGTTAATCCTTAGCTAATCCCTGTGAGGTGAGGTTTTTGATGAGTAGCATGGAGCCATCAATGGGCGTATTTGTGAACAAGGAGATTACATCAAAGGCCACCAGCATGTTGACTATTTGGACTTCAGCATTCCGAATAATGTGAATGAAATCCATGGAAGTTTTAGCAAAAAAGTCAGTTTTTCTGGCGAAGAGTTGAAGAGCATGCGCAACAAATTGCGGTAGCTTGTGGGTTGGTGCATCGATGTTGCTGACGATGGGTCGTCAGCAACATCGATGCGTCATCACCTTAAGTGCCATCAAAGCACGCCGAAATTTGGAAACTAAGAAGAAAAAGAACCACAATGAAACTACAAGATATTAACTTGCATTACTGGAAAGATAGCCCAGGCGTGTACACTAATAGGCAATGGTTTGCATTCTTAAATATAATTACATATTTTATGTATTTTTTACACTCCTTCCCATGTATGGTAAATTTATTCATTCATTTATTTATTATATTACCAACACGAAGCCCGGATACATCATGAAATGACTTTCTTGCTTGCAAGAAAGAAAAACATCTTCAATTGCCATTATATATTTGTGGAGAAAGGAAAGTCAAACGTTTGTATGTCTCCGCACATGTCCAATAATTTGATTTTCCTTTTCAGTATTTGATCTTTATACCTAATAAACGAAAATATAGTATCCATAGAGCATACTTTATTTCTCTTTAAAATTAAATCTTATTCTCAATCTAATTCGAAACTTTTCATTCTTCACTTGTTTGTTACTGTTGCCACGGCTACAGCGTCACCATATGATCGAATCAAAACAAACATTATTGCGTCCTTCAGAAACAATATTCTTTACACACTCACAGACCATAGGCTTTCCTTTCCAACTGAATGACATGGAGCAGATTCTTAACGGTATGGCTTCTCATTTGCGTAAACAAGGATATACTGCTTCAGGTTGCAAATCTTAGTGAATGTATTTTGGAAAGAATGGACGGGTGAGATCATTTGTGAGATATATGCCTTTTAAATTTGGAGAACACCTAATTACATACACAACAATAATACTTGCTGCTGAGATAGTCATGTTTTAATTGCTTTGGGCTCTGCTTGAATTGACTGCAGTATCAATCTCCGTAGAAAATATATTTGTAAATGTTCCTTTTTGAAGTAGTTAAGATCGTATGTTTTTGGTAGAATTGAACGGGAGTCAAGTGTCAAACGACAGCTATAAACATCGTCAATAATGTTTAGAAAATAGTATTATTTCACATGCGCAATGATCAAACGATACATTGAGTCCAAATCATTCAAAATGGATAGTTAAAATACAACGGTTATAAATAGTAAGATTCGATATTTAAGTAGTTAACGTAAAATTAGATTTTTATTGTTTTCTGTAGTGAGGTATTATTTAATTTAATATGCTGAATCAATTCCCAAATACACCTATTAACGCCACAAATCCCTTGCTGTTGTGAAATACTCCTTTTTAATTATGGTGATTGGGATCGAATTCATTTCTTCTTCTACATTCTGTTCGATTGGCATTGCTTTTATACTTGAAAATGCCATTATTTAAGGATACAAGTGTGACCTTTATATTTCAAATGCATTTAATGTACTCACTTTCACAGCAAACCGATAATGGTTGATTATATGCAGTTTAATTGAGTACACTATGCATTTAGACGGGCTTTATTTTTATACAAATTCAGAATCAATGGAAACAAAATTTATTTAAATATTGGAGCAATGTAAGACACTAAGAAGTCTCCTTGAATTTGAGTGTTTGTGTGCAATAATATAAAAATGTTTAACATCACCAATATAATGGCACGCTCATTTAAACTGTTAAATTCGCATTAAGTATGATGAACGATCATGCATCAATTGTCCTTTGATTATGGAGAATTTAGTAAACCAAATTGTGCAAACATAATAAAATGGCAGCCATCATGACTTCTGTCAAATTTCCTTGAAGAATTAGCAGTTTTAATGTGGCGTTCTTGGATATATTTTGAAGAATGCACCAAACTCATAGGATTTCATTTCCACCTTACTCATCTCTCAATAAACAATCTGTGTCACAAAAACAGTGTAAAAAAACAGATAGTTCTACATTTGAATGTCCACAATATGAAATGCGCTGTAAGTTGATCAAATTCCACAATAAATAGTATTATTTAGATTTGCTCTACCCCTCATGGTGTACAATCATGACTCCACAGCTAATTAAAAATGGTCTGCAGAAATCACGTTGTGGTGTATTAGCAAGGGAGGAAAAATCTCTCTTGGGTAGTAGCAAGATTCGTATGACATGTTTTGGGAAATGACCCCATAACTCATCACTGCAATTCAAATGACATGGAAAGAAGACGTGGTCAAGTGTTAAACGATACTCATTTGAAATGGGAAAGTTGAGCTTTAATCAGTTCATTACAGATCTGACTGATGTGAGTCTCCCTGTTAAGTTTCCTATCTATATTAATTCGTAGTATTTTAGAATTTTCAACATCAGTACATTTTTATATACTATAACTGCATACATTATGCTGAGTTTTGTTAGTATTTAAACGTAAATGATTAATATGAAACCTTCCTGCTTATCCTGTCTTTGAGTGGCTCTGAATCGTACCTTTGCATCTTCTAGATTTTTATATTTTTGCACACAAAAAGCATAATAATGATATAAAACATATGTAGGTTTAATTTTACAGGGCAAATCAGGTATCATGATGATACCCAAAATAGCTCAATACTAGAAATTTGTCATGAAAATATGGGCATTAAAATTATTATTGGAAGCAAAATGAGGCCATGTCTTTATGGACAAATTAACCCTAGAACTACTAAAAATTTAAGAGAAATTAGGTAAATCAGACTGTTGTGCTACAATACAATTTTCAAGGAAATAATGAAATTAACTCCTAATAATAATAATCTAGAAGGAACTTGAATCCTTAAATGAAACATCCCTATCCTGTTCATTCCCTTTTCTTGCTCGTCTCACATTCTCCCCTCTATTACCATCTTGAACAGTCCCTTTTTCGGTCAATATGCCCTTCATCCATTTTTACTGCCTCAATAGGATTTCTCCCAACCAACCCCTCTCTTCACCCACCATACCAAGTACTTTCTCATTGGTTTTCTTCTCGGTCCATTTCACCTTCTCCTTTTTCTCCACACCCACATGTCAAAAGCCGCCAGTCCACGACTATCCTCCTGCTTCAATGACCACATTTCCGTATATAACTATGCACCATATCAAAAGTTTCACGAGTCTTTTTTTAATATTCTTACTTAAAGTCCCATTCGACAACTCTCTCCTCCTTATGAAAGCCTCTGTGCCTAGCGTAATTCTTCTCCATACGTCCCTACTACTATGACCGTATTGGTCCAAATGCTTCAGAGATACGTGAACTATTCTATCTGCATTAGTTTTTGCCCTCCTATTTTAATGTTTAGCTTTGCTTTTTTCTTTCTAGAAAATTGCATAACCTTTGTTTTATTAATATTGATTCTCATCCCATACCTGTCGCCCTGAATTTCCAATTCACTCAGCAATCCTTACAACCCTTTGGCTGACTGACAAACTAAAGCTTGGTCATCCGCAAACCTAATTAATTTTACGAATTCCATTCTTCCATTTTCTGGCGTAGTTTACGTTTACGCATTTTGTGGTGTTAATGGTTAGTTTCCAATCGGTCATCCACTCTGCTATGCTCTTAAGGTGTTCTTGGACATTTTTTGCGGCATGATTTGGGTCAGAGGAAGTTGACGCTCTAGCTGAGTCATCCGCATGGAGGTAGCTTTTGGGTCGGAGGGGAGGTCGTTAATGTAGAGGTTGAATAGGACGGGTGACAAAATTGATCCTTGGAGAAAGCCTGCGGATATGGACTGGGTAGTTGATTTGGCATTGTTAAGGGCTAAAAAGAATGTGCGGTTTGAAAGAAAGGAGGGGATGGTCTTATTAAGGTATACTGATATGTCGGTTTTAAGCAGTTTATGTATTAAACCAGTTCGCCAGAACTTGTCAAAAGCTTTCCAAGATTATTCGGGTCTCCCACTTGGTCCACGTTCGTAGGGTTGTCGACGTTTCGATGGCCGAGTCGTCCATCGTCTTCAGGGCATTTCGGTACTCAGGTTTGGCCGCCTTATATAGTTTGGTCGGGAGGTCAAGTCACGTCTGATTGGTCGGACGCTTTCTGCCTCTTGTTTTGCCTGATGTTCCTCAAAATGGGTTTCCACGCGTTACTGAGGGAGTATCCGCTGTCTCGGTTAATGGATTTGTTTTCGAGCCGGATCACTATTGCTTCCTTAGTCAATCTTTCCCAGAATTTTTCTTCTCGGCAAAGGACCCTTGTCTCCTCCCACCGAATGCTATGGTCTGAGATGATGCTGTGCTCTGCAATGGCTGACTTCTCAGGTTGGCACAGTCTGAGGTGTCTCCGGTGTTCTTTTAACCCTTAGCGATGGTCCTTCCGGTCTCTCTAACGTAGACTTGGCCGCACTCGCAGGGTATTCGGTATACTCCCGGGGTCATTAGGCCACAGGGGTCCTTTGCCCTTACTAATTCGTCCCTGAGTTTGTTACAGGGACGGAAGTAGGTGTCGATGTTGTACCTCTTCAGTATTCTCGTGACCTTCCCCGAGACCGTGGAGACAAAGGGTAGACCCGCCCTTGCCAGTGGTTTTGGTTCTTCTTCCTACGAACGTGGACCCGGTGGGAGACCCGAATAATCTTGGAAAACATTATTCGCCGGGAAAGTACCAGATCATTCTTGTCAAAAGCTCTTTGGAAATCAAGGAAGACTACTTGGGTGTGCTTGTGGATGTGGAAGCCGAAAGTGATCAGTTAAACCAATCTTGTTATTTGCTGAGTCATGGAATGGCGACGGCGGAAGCCAGTTTGCTCAGGTCTGATCAAGTCTAGGGCCGAGATTTCTTCTTTGAGCCTGTTTAAGATGCATTTTTCTAGAAGTTTGCCCATGCAGGGGAGCAGGCCACTGGGTCTATAGTTCAGGATATAAGAAGGATTTTTATCGGGTTTTGGAAGGAGTATTATCTTAGCCGTTTTCAATGCCTTTGGGAAGTACGATTGGGAAAGATGGCGTTGAGAATAGAGAGTAGGTGTTTGATAAAAGATTTAGGAAGGTTTTTCAGGTGAAGGTAGGAGATTTGATCGGGTCCCAGTGATGACTTTGTTTTGGAGTGGGACATAATGGAGTAAAATCCTTGAGGAGTAATTTCCGGGAATATCTGGAATGGGCAAAGTGACAGGCCATAGACACTGATCAACGCTTCTGAATCCAACAAGGATGTATTATTGTTTTAAAAATGCATTCGAAGGAGTCGGCAGAGGTATTTGCTTTGTTGCTGTCATCGTATAGTGCTCTCCCATTATGTGGTATTGGCGGGGTGGGTACCTTTTTCCTTTGCGGACAGTGGGCTAGGGTCCATACCGAATTATCCTTATGTGAGAGTGAACTTATTTTCTCATGCCAAGTTTTTTCCCAATGTTTTCTAGTTTTGGATGTTACAAGGTTTCAAAGTGCACAGAAGCCGATTTTATCTTGGCGGAGATTAGTGCATTGCCAGAGGGCTCTGGCCTTGTTTCTAAGTGAAATTAGGCGCAAAATATCCTGAGGTAGTGTGGCACCAGCGATGGAGGCCGGAGAAGGAGGTTAGCAAGAGCGATGAATGATTTTGGTTAAGGTGCTTGTAAAATCTTGAGCCGCTTTCTCTATGCTGTCTGGAGTGCTAGCAGGACATGGGACAAGGTTAATGGCCAAGCAGTTTTCTTTAAATAGTTTCCAGTTAACTCTTCTAGTTGTATGAAGGAGGGTAAGAACGCAGTAAAATATGGGGCAGTGGTCCGAGACTGAGTTATCTAGGTTAAGGATTTGGAATGCGATATCTGCGAATAATAAAACTACATCCAGGATATCGGAGGAGTGGGAGTGATGATGGAAGTGGGTAGGGAATGGCGGTGAGTGAATTGCGATATTTTTGGTAAATAGGAGCTTATGAAGGGCTCGCCTTTGTGTAGTAGTGGTTTTTCCAGCTTTTGTTTTTTGTATTTTATGCCATTTATGTTCCATTGTAAAACTTTAAGGAAGTGGTTGTTTATTTGTAAATTAGGCACCATTTACAAGTTGAAGAAGGGCTGGTATAAGGTCATTGGTTATGATGCTAATAAGGGTTTTATTGTCAGTAGGAGAGAGAAGTTTCGTAATTATGCTCAATAGAGCAGTTCTTATATTTGCGGTTGATGATTGGTCATTGATTGAGGGAGACTGTTGTCCAGAGGTTGGCGGAGGGTGTTGATCGGAGGTTAGGGGAGAGTTAAGAGATGATTGAGGAGTTCACAGCCAAGCTGTCAGCTATCAAGAGGGCCCTAAAAGACATAAGAGAATGTAATGGCTCTTCTCTCATCTGTTCGCACTCATTGATTTCCCTATAATCCATATCAGTCTTGTCATCAATGCACCTGATGGTTCAGGAGATCTATTATACCCTGTGGTCCCTTCAGATAAAGGGGAAGTAGGTATCCTCTACATGGACTGCTGGTCATGTGGGAATACCAGGCATTGAAAAGGCTGGCAAAGCAGCAAATGAAGCCCTGGTCAATCTCAAAACAGACTCAGCTTTGCTTCCTGTGCTGGATGTCGGGGCTGCCTTGCTGAATTTGGTTCTGAACCAGTGGAAGGAAGCTTGGTGATTCTTGCAAAACGAGGAAGTTAAGGCCATAAATTTGGTTGTTTTGACAGGGCCCTCTTCCATCTGGAACATTCAGAGGGAAGAGGTCAGGATCACGCGCCTGAGAATAGGGCACTTAGCCCTCACGCACTCTTCATGGAGACAAAAATGCAACCTTGCTGCAATGTTTGTAACTTGCACCCGATTGTGACTCAGAAATAAATTATAAAAGGCCAGATACCTTTTTTAAAATATGAGATAATTTAAGAAATAGTTTAGGAGAGGACCCCAACTCTTTAGGTAAGGTTTCCGAGTTTTTAAAGGAAACTGACCTGAACGGACAACTTGAGTTTCCGTTTATTTTTTTTTAAATAATTTTGTTTTTAACTATTTATATGTTTTTTATCCATTGACGTATTTATCAAAATTGGATTGAGGTTTTAAATGTTTTAAAAAGTGGTGCAAAAACAACCACAGTGGTTGATGCATCCAAAAACCCCAACTATCAATACGGGTTGGTTTCTTTGGGTAAGACCATTTCCTTCAGCTGAGAGATCTCAATGAAAATGTTGGTAGGTACGGAAGAGAGGGGTGATCCCATGGCTGCACTTTCATGATGTTCAATTTGCTTATCATTTTAAAGGAAGTATAAGTTCCTGAGGCAGAATTTTCGAGGTCCAGGTTAATCCTTAGCTAATCCCTGTGAGGTGAGGTTTTTGATGAGTAGCATGGAGCCATCAATGGGCGTATTTGTGAACAAGGAGATTACATCAAAGGCCACCAGCATGTTGACTATTTGGACTTCAGCATTCCGAATAATGTGAATGAAATCCATGGAAGTTTTAGCAAAAAAGTCAGTTTTTCTGGCGAAGAGTTGAAGAGCATGCGCAACAAATTGCGGTAGCTTGTGGGTTGGTGCATCGATGTTGCTGACGATGGGTCGTCAGCAACATCGATGCGTCATCACCTTAAGTGCCATCAAAGCACGCCGAAATTTGGAAACTAAGAAGAAAAAGAACCACAATGAAACTACAAGATATTAACTTGCATTACTGGAAAGATAGCCCAGGCGTGTACACTAATAGGCAATGGTTTGCATTCTTAAATATAATTACATATTTTATGTATTTTTTACACTCCTTCCCATGTATGGTAAATTTATTCATTCATTTATTTATTATATTACCAACACGAAGCCCGGATACATCATGAAATGACTTTCTTGCTTGCAAGAAAGAAAAACATCTTCAATTGCCATTATATATTTGTGGAGAAAGGAAAGTCAAACGTTTGTATGTCTCCGCACATGTCCAATAATTTGATTTTCCTTTTCAGTATTTGATCTTTATACCTAATAAACGAAAATATAGTATCCATAGAGCATACTTTATTTCTCTTTAAAATTAAATCTTATTCTCAATCTAATTCGAAACTTTTCATTCTTCACTTGTTTGTTACTGTTGCCACGGCTACAGCGTCACCATATGATCGAATCAAAACAAACATTATTGCGTCCTTCAGAAACAATATTCTTTACACACTCACAGACCATAGGCTTTCCTTTCCAACTGAATGACATGGAGCAGATTCTTAACGGTATGGCTTCTCATTTGCGTAAACAAGGATATACTGCTTCAGGTTGCAAATCTTAGTGAATGTATTTTGGAAAGAATGGACGGGTGAGATCATTTGTGAGATATATGCCTTTTAAATTTGGAGAACACCTAATTACATACACAACAATAATACTTGCTGCTGAGATAGTCATGTTTTAATTGCTTTGGGCTCTGCTTGAATTGACTGCAGTATCAATCTCCGTAGAAAATATATTTGTAAATGTTCCTTTTTGAAGTAGTTAAGATCGTATGTTTTTGGTAGAATTGAACGGGAGTCAAGTGTCAAACGACAGCTATAAACATCGTCAATAATGTTTAGAAAATAGTATTATTTCACATGCGCAATGATCAAACGATACATTGAGTCCAAATCATTCAAAATGGATAGTTAAAATACAACGGTTATAAATAGTAAGATTCGATATTTAAGTAGTTAACGTAAAATTAGATTTTTATTGTTTTCTGTAGTGAGGTATTATTTAATTTAATATGCTGAATCAATTCCCAAATACACCTATTAACGCCACAAATCCCTTGCTGTTGTGAAATACTCCTTTTTAATTATGGTGATTGGGATCGAATTCATTTCTTCTTCTACATTCTGTTCGATTGGCATTGCTTTTATACTTGAAAATGCCATTATTTAAGGATACAAGTGTGACCTTTATATTTCAAATGCATTTAATGTACTCACTTTCACAGCAAACCGATAATGGTTGATTATATGCAGTTTAATTGAGTACACTATGCATTTAGACGGGCTTTATTTTTATACAAATTCAGAATCAATGGAAACAAAATTTATTTAAATATTGGAGCAATGTAAGACAATGAGAAGTCTCCTTGAATTTGAGTGTTTGTGTGCAATAATATAAAAATGTTTAACATCACCAATATAATGGCACGCTCATTTAAACTGTTAAATTCGCATTAAGTATGATGAACGATCATGCATCAATTGTCCTTTGATTATGGAGAATTTAGTAAACCAAATTGTGCAAACATAATAAAATGGCAGCCATCATGACTTCTGTCAAATTTCCTTGAAGAATTAGCAGTTTTAATGTGGCGTTCTTGGATATATTTTGAAGAATGCACCAAACTCATAGGATTTCATTTCCACCTTACTCATCTCTCAATAAACAATCTGTGTCACAAAAACAGTGTAAAAAAACAGATAGTTCTACATTTGAATGTCCACAATATGAAATGCGCTGTAAGTTGATCAAATTCCACAATAAATAGTATTATTTAGATTTGCTCTACCCCTCATGGTGTACAATCATGACTCCACAGCTAATTAAAAATGGTCTGCAGAAATCACGTTGTGGTGTATTAGCAAGGGAGGAAAAATCTCTCTTGGGTAGTAGCAAGATTCGTATGACATGTTTTGGGAAATGACCCCATAACTCATCACTGCAATTCAAATGACATGGAAAGAAGACGTGGTCAAGTGTTAAACGATACTCATTTGAAATGGGAAAGTTGAGCTTTAATCAGTTCATTACAGATCTGACTGATGTGAGTCTCCCTGTTAAGTTTCCTATCTATATTAATTCGTAGTATTTTAGAATTTTCAACATCAGTACATTTTTATATCCTATAACTGCATACATTATGCTGAGTTTTGTTAGTATTTAAACGTAAATGATTAATATGAAACCTTCCTGCTTATCCTGTCTTTGAGTGGCTCTGAATCGTACCTTTGCATCTTCTAGATTTTTATATTTTTGCACACAAAAAGCATAATAATGATATAAAACATATGTAGGTTTAATTTTACAGGGCAAATCAGGTATCATGATGATACCCAAAATAGCTCAATACTAGAAATTTGTCATGAAAATATGGGCATTAAAATTATTATTGGAAGCAAAATGAGGCCATGTCTTTATGGACAAATTAACCCTAGAACTACTAAAAATTTAAGAGAAATTAGGTAAATCAGACTGTTGTGCTACAATACAATTTTCAAGGAAATAATGAAATTAACTCCTAATAATAATAATCTAGAAGGAACTTGAATCCTTAAATGAAACATCCCTATCCTGTTCATTCCCTTTTCTTGCTCGTCTCACATTCTCCCCTCTATTACCATCTTGAACAGTCCCTTTTTCGGTCAATATGCCCTTCATCCATTTTTACTGCCTCAATAGGATTTCTCCCAACCAACCCCTCTCTTCACCCACCATACCAAGTACTTTCTCATTGGTTTTCTCCTCGGTCCATTTCACCTTCTCCTTTTTCTCCACACCCACATGTCAAAAGCCGCCAGTCCACGACTATCCTCCTGCTTCAATGACCACATTTCCGTATATAACTATGCACCATATCAAAAGTTTCACGAGTCTTTTTTTAATATTCTTACTTAAAGTCCCATTCGTCAACTCTCTCCTCCTTATGAAAGCCTCTGTGCCTAGCGTAATTCTTCTCCATACGTCCCTACTACTATGACCGTATTGGTCCAAATGCTTCAGAGATACGTGAACTATTCTATCTGCATTAGTTTTTGCCCTCCTATTTTAATGTTTAGCTTTGCTTTTTTCTTTCTAGAAAATTGCATAACCTTTGTTTTATTAATATTGATTCTCATCCCATACCTGTCGCCCTGAATTTCCAATTCACTCAGCAATCCTTACAACCCTTTGGCTGACTGACAAACTAAAGCTTGGTCATCCACAAACCTAATTAATTTTACGAATTCCATTCTTCCATTTTCTGGCGTAGTTTACGTTTACGCATTTTGTGGTGTTAATGGTTAGTTTCCAATCGGTCATCCACTCTGCTATGCTCTTAAGGTGTTCTTGGACATTTTTTGCGGCATGATTTGGGTCAGAGGAAGTTGACGCTCTAGCTGAGTCATCCGCATGGAGGTAGCTTTTGGGTCGGAGGGGAGGTCGTTAATGTAGAGGTTGAATAGGACGGGTGACAAAATTGATCCTTGGAGAAAGCCTGCGGATATGGACTGGGTAGTTGATTTGGCATTGTTAAGGGCTAAAAAGAATGTGCGGTTTGAAAGAAAGGAGGGGATGGTCTTATTAAGGTATACTGATATGTCGGTTTTAAGCAGTTTATGTATTAAACCAGTTCGCCAGAACTTGTCAAAAGCTTTCCAAGATTATTCGGGTCTCCCACTTGGTCCACGTTCGTAGGGTTGTCGACGTTTCGATGGCCGAGTCGTCCATCGTCTTCAGGGCATTTCGGTACTCAGGTTTGGCCGCCTTATATAGTTTGGTCGGGAGGTCAAGTCACGTCTGATTGGTCGGACGCTTTCCGCCTCTTGTTTTGCCTGATGTTCCTCAAAATGGGTTTCCACGCGTTACTGAGGGAGTATCCGCTGTCTCGGTTAATGGATTTGTTTTCGAGCCGGATCACTATTGCTTCCTTAGTCAATCTTTCCCAGAATTTTTCTTCTCGGCAAAGGACCCTTGTCTCCTCCCACCGAATGCTATGGTCTGAGATGATGCTGTGCTCTGCAATGGCTGACTTCTCAGGTTGGCACAGTCTGAGGTGTCTCCGGTGTTCTTTTAACCCTTAGCGATGGTCCTTCCGGTCTCTCTAACGTAGACTTGGCCGCACTCGCAGGGTATTCGGTATACTCCCGGGGTCATTAGGCCACAGGGGTCCTTTGCCCTTACTAATTCGTCCCTGAGTTTGTTACAGGGACGGAAGTAGGTGTCGATGTTGTACCTCTTCAGTATTCTCGTGACCTTCCCCGAGACCGTGGAGACAAAGGGTAGACCTGCCCTTGCCAGTGGTTTTGGTTCTTCTTCCTACGAACGTGGACCCGGTGGGAGACCCGAATAATCTTGGAAAACATTATTCGCCGGGAAAGTACCAGATCATTCTTGTCAAAAGCACTTTGGAAATCAAGGAAGACTACTTGGGTGTGCTTGTGGATGTGGAAGCCGAAAGTGATCAGTTAAACCAATCTTGTTATTTGCTGAGTCATGGAATGGCGACGGCAGAAGCCAGTTTGCTCAGGTCTGATCAAGTCTAGGGCCGAGATTTCTTCTTTGAGCCTGTTTAAGATGCATTTTTCTAGAAGTTTGCCCATGCAGGGGAGCAGGCCACTGGGTCTATAGTTCAGGATATAAGAAGGATTTTTATCGGGTTTTGGAAGGAGTATTATCTTAGCCGTTTTCAATGCCTTTGGGAAGTACGATTGGGAAAGATGGCGTTGAGAATAGAGAGTAGGTGTTTGATAAAAGATTTAGGAAGGTTTTTCAGGTGAAGGTAGGAGATTTGATCGGGTCCCAGTGATGACTTTGTTTTGGAGTGGGACATAATGGAGTAAAATCCTTGAGGAGTAATTTCCGGGAATATCTGGAATGGGCAAAGTGACAGGCCATAGACACTGATCAACGCTTCTGAATCCAACAAGGATGTATTATTTTTTTAAAAATGCATTCGAAGGAGTCGGCAGAGGTATTTGCTTTGTTGCTGTCATCGTATAGTGCTCTCCCATTATGTGGTATTGGCGGGGTGGGTACCTTTTTCCTTTGCGGACAGTGGGCTAGGGTCCATACCGAATTATCCTTATGTGAGAGTGAACTTATTTTCTCATGCCAAGTTTTTTCCCAATGTTTTCTAGTTTTGGATTTTACAAGGTTTCAAAGTGCACAGAAGCCGATTTTATCTTGGCGGAGATTAGTGCATTGCCAGAGGGCTCTGGCCTTGTTTCTAAGTGAAATTAGGCGAAAAATATCCTGAGGTAGTGTGGCACCAGCGATGGAGGCCGGAGAAGGAGGGTAGCAAGAGCGATGAATGATTTTGGTTAAGGTGCTTGTAAAATCTTGAGCCGCTTTCTCTATGCTGTCTGGAGTGCTAGCAGGACATGGGACAAGGTTAATGGCCAAGCAGTTTTCTTTAAATAGTTTCCAGTTAACTCTTCTAGTTGTATGAAGGAGGGTAAGAACGCAGTAAAATATGGGGCAGTGGTCCGAGACTGAGTTATCTAGGTTAAGGATTTGGAATGCGATATCTGCGAATAATAGAACTACATCCAGGATATCGGAGGAGTGGGAGTGATGATGGAAGTGGGTAGGGAATGGCGGTGAGTGAATTGCGATATTTTTGGTAAATAGGAGCTTATGAAGGGCTCGCCTTTGTGTAGTAGTGGTTTTTCCAGCTTTTGTTTTTTGTATTTTATGCCATTTATGTTCCATTGTAAAACTTTAAGGAAGTGGTTGTTTATTTGTAAATTAGGCACCATTTACAAGTTGAAGAAGGGCTGGTATAAGGTCATTGGTTATGATGCTAATAAGGGTTTTATTGTCAGTAGGAGAGAGAAGTTTCGTAATTATGCTCAATAGAGCAGTTCTTATATTTGCGGTTGATGATTGGTCATTGATTGAGGGAGACTGTTGTCCAGAGGTTGGCGGAGGGTGTTGATCGGAGGTTAGGGGAGAGTTAAGAGATGATTGAGGAGTTCACAGCCAAGCTGTCAGCTATCAAGAGGGCCCTAAAAGACATAAGAGAATGTAATGGCTCTTCTCTCATCTGTTCGCACTCATTGATTTCCCTATAATCCATATCAGTCTTGTCATCAATGCACCTGATGGTTCAGGAGATCTATTATACCCTGTGGTCCCTTCAGATAAAGGGGAAGTAGGTATCCTCTACATGGACTGCTGGTCATGTGGGAATACCAGGCATTGAAAAGGCTGGCAAAGCAGCAAATGAAGCCCTGGTCAATCTCAAAACAGACTCAGCTTTGCTTCCTGTGCTGGATGTCGGGGCTGCCTTGCTGAATTTGGTTCTGAACCAGTGGAAGGAAGCTTGGTGATTCTTGCAAAACGAGGAAGTTATGGCCATAAATTTGGTTGTTTTGACAGGGCCCTCTTCCATCTGGAACATTCAGAGGGAAGAGGTCAGGATCACGCGCCTGAGAATAGGGCACTTAGCCCTCACGCACTCTTCATGGAGACAAAAATGCAACCTTGCTGCAATGTTTGTAACTTGCACCTGATTGTGACTCAGAAATAAATTATAAAAGGCCAGATACCTTTTTTAAAATATGAGATAATTTAAGAAATAGTTTAGGAGAGGACCCCAACTCTTTAGGTAAGGTTTCCGAGTTTTTAAAGGAAACTGACCTGAACGGACAACTTGAGTTTCCGTTTATTTTTTTTTAAATAATTTTGTTTTTAACTATTTATATGTTTTTTATCCATTGACGTATTTATCAAAATTGGATTGAGGTTTTAAATGTTTTAAAAAGTGGTGCAAAAACAACCACAGTGGTTGATGCATCCAAAAACCCCAACTATCAATACGGGTTGGTTTCTTTGGGTAAGACCATTTCCTTCAGCTGAGAGATCTCAATGAAAATGTTGGTAGGTACGGAAGAGAGGGGTGATCCCATGGCTGCACTTTCATGATGTTCAATTTGCTTATCATTTTAAAGGAAGTATAAGTTCCTGAGGCAGAATTTTCGAGGTCCAGGTTAATCCTTAGCTAATCCCTGTGAGGTGAGGTTTTTGATGAGTAGCATGGAGCCATCAATGGGCGTATTTGTGAACAAGGAGATTACATCAAAGGCCACCAGCATGTTGACTATTTGGACTTCAGCATTCCGAATAATGTGAATGAAATCCATGGAAGTTTTAGCAAAAAAGTCAGTTTTTCTGGCGAAGAGTTGAAGAGCATGCGCAACAAATTGCGGTAGCTTGTGGGTTGGTGCATCGATGTTGCTGACGATGGGTCGTCAGCAACATCGATGCGTCATCACCTTAAGTGCCATCAAAGCACGCCGAAATTTGGAAACTAAGAAGAAAAAGAACTACAATGAAACTACAAGATATTAACTTGCATTACTGGAAAGATAGCCCAGGCGTGTACACTAATAGGCAATGGTTTGCATTCTTAAATATAATTACATATTTTATGTATTTTTTACACTCCTTCCCATGTATGGTAAATTTATTCATTCATTTATTTATTATATTACCAACACGAAGCCCGGATACATCATGAAATGACTTTCTTGCTTGCAAGAAAGAAAAACATCTTCAATTGCCATTATATATTTGTGGAGAAAGGAAAGTCAAACGTTTGTATGTCTCCGCACATGTCCAATAATTTGATTTTCCTTTTCAGTATTTGATCTTTATACCTAATAAACGAAAATATAGTATCCATAGAGCATACTTTATTTCTCTTTAAAATTAAATCTTATTCTCAATCTAATTCGAAACTTTTCATTCTTCACTTGTTTGTTACTGTTGCCACGGCTACAGCGTCACCATATGATCGAATCAAAACAAACATTATTGCGTACTTCAGAAACAATATTCTTTACACACTCACAGACCATAGGCTTTCCTTTCCAACTGAATGACATGGAGCAGATTCTTAACGGTATGGCTTCTCATTTGCGTAAACAAGGATATACTGCTTCAGGTTGCAAATCTTAGTGAATGTATTTTGGAAAGAATGGACGGGTGAGATCATTTGTGAGATATATGCCTTTTAAATTTGGAGAACACCTAATTACATACACAACAATAATACTTGCTGCTGAGATAGTCATGTTTTAATTGCTTTGGGCTCTGCTTGAATTGACTGCAGTATCAATCTCTGTAGAAAATATATTTGTAAATGTTCCTTTTTGAAGTAGTTAAGATCGTATGTTTTTGGTAGAATTGAACGGGAGTCAAGTGTCAAACGACAGCTATAAACATCGTCAATAATGTTTAGAAAATAGTATTATTTCACATGCGCAATGATCAAACGATACATTGAGTCCAAATCATTCAAAATGGATAGTTAAAATACAACGGTTATAAATAGTAAGATTCGATATTTAAGTAGTTAACGTAAAATTAGATTTTTATTGTTTTCTGTAGTGAGGTATTATTTAATTTAATATGCTGAATCAATTCCCAAATACACCTATTAACGCCACAAATCCCTTGCTGTTGTGAAATACTCCTTTTTAATTATGGTGATTGGGATCGAATTCATTTCTTCTTCTACATTCTGTTCGATTGGCATTGCTTTTATTCTTGAAAATGCCATTATTTAAGGATACAAGTGTGACCTTTATATTTCAAATGCATTTAATGTACTCACTTTCACAGCAAACCGATAATGGTTGATTATATGCAGTTTAATTGAGTACACTATGCATTTAGACGGGCTTTATTTTTATACAAATTCAGAATCAATGGAAACAAAATTTATTTAAATATTGGAGCAATGTAAGACAATAAGAAGTCTCCTTGAATTTGAGTGTTTGTGTGCAATAATATAAAAATGTTTAACATCACCAATATAATGGCACGCTCATTTAAACTGTTAAATTCTCATTATGTATGATTAAGGATCATGCATCAATTGTCCTTTGATAATGGAGAATTTAGTAAACCAAATTGTGCAAACATAATAAAATGGCAGCCATCATGACTTCTGTCAAATTTCCTTGAAGAATTAGCAGTTTTAATGTGGCGTTCTTGGATTTATTTTGAAGAATGCACCAAACTCATAGGATTTCATTTCCACCTTACTCATCTCTCAATAAACAATCTGTGTCACAAAAACAGTGTAAAAAAACAGATAGTTCTACATTTGAATGTCCACAATATGAAATGCGCTGTAAGTTGATCAAATTCCACAATAAATAGTATTATTTAGATTTGCTCTACCCCTCATGGTGTACAATCATGACTCCACAGCTAATTAAAAATGGTCTGCAGAAATCACGTTGTGGTGTATTAGCAAGGGAGGAAAAATCTCTCTTGGGTAGTAGCAAGATTCGTATGACATGTTTTGGGAAATGACCCCATAACTCATCACTGCAATTCAAATGACATGGAAAGAAGACGTGGTCAAGTGTTAAACGATACTCATTTGAAATGGGAAAGTTGAGCTTTAATCAGTTCATTACAGATCTGACTGATGTGAGTCTCCCTGTTAAGTTTCCTATCTATATTAATTCGTAGTATTTTAGAATTTTCAACATCAGTACATTTTTATATACTATAACTGCATACATTATGCTGAGTTTTGTTAGTATTTAAACGTAAATGATTAATATGACACCTTCCTGCTTATCCTGTCTTTGAGTGGCTCTGAATCGTACCTTTGCATCTTCTAGATTTTTATATTTTTGCACACAAAAAGCATAATAATGATATAAAACATATGTAGGTTTAATTTTACAGGGCAAATCAGGTATCATGATGATACCCAAAATAGCTCAATACTAGAAATTTGTCATGAAAATATGGGCATTAAAATTATTATTGGAAGCAAAATGAGGCCATGTCTTTATGGACAAATTAACCCTAGAACTACTAAAAATTTAAGAGAAATTAGGTAAATCAGACTGTTGTGCTACAATACAATTTTCAAGGAAATAATGAAATTAACTCCTAATAATAATAATCTAGAAGGAACTTGAATCCTTAAATGAAACATCCCTATCCTGTTCATTCCCTTTTCTTGCTCGTCTCACATTCTCCCCTCTATTACCATCTTGAACAGTCCCTTTTTCGGTCAATATGCCCTTCATCCATTTTTACTGCCTCAATAGGATTTCTCCCAACCAACCCCTCTCTTCACCCACCATACCAAGTACTTTCTCATTGGTTTTCTTCTCGGTCCATTTCACCTTCTCCTTTTTCTCCACACCCACATGTCAAAAGCCGCCAGTCCACGACTATCCTCCTGCTTCAATGACCACATTTCCGTATATAACTATGCACCATATCAAAAGTTTCACGAGTCTTTTTTTAATATTCTTACTTAAAGTCCCATTCGTCAACTCTCTCCTCCTTATGAAAGCCTCTGTGCCTAGCGTAATTCTTCTCCATACGTCCCTACTACTATGACCGTATTGGTCCAAATGCTTCAGAGATACGTGAACTATTCTATCTGCATTAGTTTTTGCCCTCCTATTTTAATGTTTAGCTTTGCTTTTTTCTTTCTAGAAAATTGCATAACCTTTGTTTTATTAATATTGATTCTCATCCCATACCTGTCGCCCTGAATTTCCAATTCACTCAGCAATCCTTACAACCCTTTGGCTGACTGACAAACTAAAGCTTGGTCATCCGCAAACCTAATTAATTTTACGAATTCCATTCTTCCATTTTCTGGCGTAGTTTACGTTTACGCATTTTGTGGTGTTAATGGTTAGTTTCCAATCGGTCATCCACTCTGCTATGCTCTTAAGGTGTTCTTGGACATTTTTTGCGGCATGATTTGGGTCAGAGGAAGTTGACGCTCTAGCTGAGTCATCCGCATGGAGGTAGCTTTTGGGTCGGAGGGGAGGTCGTTAATGTAGAGGTTGAATAGGACGGGTGACAAAATTGATCCTTGGAGAAAGCCTGCGGATATGGACTGGGTAGTTGATTTGGCATTGTTAAGGGCTAAAAAGAATGTGCGGTTTGAAAGAAAGGAGGGGATGGTCTTATTAAGGTATACTGATATGTCGGTTTTAAGCAGTTTATGTATTAAACCAGTTCGCCAGAACTTGTCAAAAGCTTTCCAAGATTATTCGGGTCTCCCACTTGGTCCACGTTCGTAGGGTTGTCGACGTTTCGATGGCCGAGTCGTCCATCGTCTTCAGGGCATTTCGGTACTCAGGTTTGGCCGCCTTATATAGTTTGGTCGGGAGGTCAAGTCACGTCTGATTGGTCGGACGCTTTCCGCCTCTTGTTTTGCCTGATGTTCCTCAAAATGGGTTTCCACGCGTTACTGAGGGAGTATCCGCTGTCTCGGTTAATGGATTTGTTTTCGAGCCGGATCACTATTGCTTCCTTAGTCAATCTTTCCCAGAATTTTTCTTCTCGGCAAAGGACCCTTGTCTCCTCCCACCGAATGCTATGGTCTGAGATGATGCTGTGCTCTGCAATGGCTGACTTCTCAGGTTGGCACAGTCTGAGGTGTCTCCGGTGTTCTTTTAACCCTTAGCGATGGTCCTTCCGGTCTCTCTAACGTAGACTTGGCCGCACTCGCAGGGTATTCGGTATACTCCCGGGGTCATTAGGCCACAGGGGTCCTTTGCCCTTACTAATTCGTCCCTGAGTTTGTTACAGGGACGGAAGTAGGTGTCGATGTTGTACCTCTTCAGTATTCTCGTGACCTTCCCCGAGACCGTGGAGACAAAGGGTAGACCCGCCCTTGCCAGTGGTTTTGGTTCTTCTTCCTACGAACGTGGACCCGGTGGGAGACCCGAATAATCTTGGAAAACATTATTCGCCGGGAAAGTACCAGATCATTCTTGTCAAAAGCTCTTTGGAAATCAAGGAAGACTACTTGGGTGTGCTTGTGGATGTGGAAGCCGAAAGTGATCAGTTAAACCAATCTTGTTATTTGCTGAGTCATGGAATGGCGACGGCGGAAGCCAGTTTGCTCAGGTCTGATCAAGTCTAGGGCCGAGATTTCTTCTTTGAGCCTGTTTAAGATGCATTTTTCTAGAAGTTTGCCCATGCAGGGGAGCAGGCCACTGGGTCTATAGTTCAGGATATAAGAAGGATTTTTATCGGGTTTTGGAAGGAGTATTATCTTAGCCGTTTTCAATGCCTTTGGGAAGTACGATTGGGAAAGATGGCGTTGAGGATAGAGAGTAGGTGTTTGATAAAAGATTTAGGAAGGTTTTTCAGGTGAAGGTAGGAGATTTGATTGGGTCCCAGTGATGACTTTGTTTTGAGTGGGACATAATGAAGTAAAATCCTTGAGGAGTAATTTCCGGGAATATCTGGAATGGGCAAAGTGACAGGCCATAGACACTGATCAACGCTTCTGAATCCAACAAGGATGTATTATTGTTTTAAAAATGCATTCGAAGGAGTCGGCAGAGGTATTTGCTTTGTTGCTGTCATCGTATAGTGCTCTCCCATTATGTGGTATTGGCGGGGTGGGTACCTTTTTCCTTTGCGGACAGTGGGCTAGGGTCCATACCGAATTATCCTTATGTGAGAGTGAACTTATTTTCTCATGCCAAGTTTTTTTCCAATGTTTTCTAGTTTTGGATGTTACAAGGTTTCAAAGTGCACAGAAGCCGATTTTATCTTGGCGGAGATTAGTGCATTGCCAGAGGGCTCTGGCCTTGTTTCTAAGTGAAATTAGGCGCAAAATATCCTGAGGTAGTGTGGCACCAGCGATGGAGGCCGGAGAAGGAGGGTAGCAAGAGCGATGAATGATTTTGGTTAAGGTGCTTGTAAAATCTTGAGCCGCTTTCTCTATGCTGTCTGGAGTGCTAGCAGGACATGGGACAAGGTTAATGGCCAAGCAGTTTTCTTTAAATAGTTTCCAGTTAACTCTTCTAGTTGTATGAAGGAGGGTAAGAACGCAGTAAAATATGGGGCAGTGGTCCGAGACTGAGTTATCTAGGTTAAGGATTTGGAATGCGATATCTGCGAATGATAGAACTACATCCAGGATATCGGAGGTGTGGGAGTGATGATAGAAGTGGGTAGGGAATGGCGGTGAGTGAATTGCGATATTTTTGGTAAATAGGAGCTTATGAAGGGCTCGCCTTTGTGTAGTAGTGGTTTTTCCAGCTTTTGTTTTTTGTATTTTATGCCATTTATGTTCCATTGTAAAACTTTAAGGAAGTGGTTGTTTATTTGTAAATTAGGCACCATTTACAAGTTGAAGAAGGGCTGGTATAAGGTCATTGGTTATGATGCTAATAAGGGTTTTATTGTCAGTAGGAGAGAGAAGTTTCGTAATTATGCTCAATAGAGCAGTTCTTATATTTGCGGTTGATGATTGGTCATTGATTGAGGGAGACTGTTGTCCAGAGGTTGGCGGAGGGTGTTGATCGGAGGTTAGGGGAGAGTTAAGAGATGATTGAGGAGTTCACAGCCAAGCTGTCAGCTATCAAGAGGGCCCTAAAAGACATAAGAGAATGTAATGGCTCTTCTCTCATCTGTTCGCACTCATTGATTTCCCTATAATCCATATCAGTCTTGTCATCAATGCACCTGATGGTTCAGGAGATCTATTATACCCTGTGGTCCCTTCAGATAAAGGGGAAGTAGGTATCCTCTACATGGACTGCTGGTCATGTGGGAATACCAGGCATTGAAAAGGCTGGCAAAGCAGCAAATGAAGCCCTGGTCAATCTCAAAACAGACTCAGCTTTGCTTCCTGTGCTGGATGTCGGGGCTGCCTTGCTGAATTTGGTTCTGAACCAGTGGAAGGAAGCTTGGTGATTCTTGCAAAACGAGGAAGTTATGGCCATAAATTTGGTTGTTTTGACAGGGCCCTCTTCCATCTGGAACATTCAGAGGGAAGAGGTCAGGATCACGCGCCTGAGAATAGGGCACTTAGCCCTCACGCACTCTTCATGGAGACAAAAATGCAACCTTGCTGCAATGTTTGTAACTTGCACCTGATTGTGACTCAGAAATAAATTATAAAAGGCCAGATACCTTTTTTAAAATATGAGATAATTTAAGAAATAGTTTAGGAGAGGACCCCAACTCTTTAGGTAAGGTTTCCGAGTTTTTAAAGGAAACTGACCTGAACGGACAACTTGAGTTTCCGTTTATTTTTTTTTAAATAATTTTGTTTTTAACTATTTATATGTTTTTTATCCATTGACTTATTTATCAAAATTGGATTGAGGTTTTAAATGTTTTAAAAAGTGGTGCAAAAACAACCACAGTGGTTGATGCATCCAAAAACCCCAACTATCAATACGGGTTGGTTTCTTTGGGTAAGACCATTTCCTTCAGCTGAGAGATCTCAATGAAAATGTTGGTAGGTACGGAAGAGAGGGGTGATCCCATGGCTGCACTTTCATGATGTTCAATTTGCTTATCATTTTAAAGGAAGTATAAGTTCCTGAGGCAGAATTTTCGAGGTCCAGGTTAATCCTTAGCTAATCCCTGTGAGGTGAGGTTTTTGATGAGTAGCATGGAGCCATCAATGGGCGTATTTGTGAACAAGGAGATTACATCAAAGGCCACCAGCATGTTGACTATTTGGACTTCAGCATTCCGAATAATGTGAATGAAATCCATGGAAGTTTTAGCAAAAAAGTCAGTTTTTCTGGCGAAGAGTTGAAGAGCATGCGCAACAAATTGCGGTAGCTTGTGGGTTGGTGCATCGATGTTGCTGACGATGGGTCGTCAGCAACATCGATGCGTCATCACCTTAAGTGCCATCAAAGCACGCCGAAATTTGGAAACTAAGAAGAAAAAGAACCACAATGAAACTACAAGATATTAACTTGCATTACTGGAAAGATAGCCCAGGCGTGTACACTAATAGGCAATGGTTTGCATTCTTAAATATAATTACATATTTTATGTATTTTTTACACTCCTTCCCATGTATGGTAAATTTATTCATTCATTTATTTATTATATTACCAACACGAAGCCCGGATACATCATGAAATGACTTTCTTGCTTGCAAGAAAGAAAAACATCTTCAATTGCCATTATATATTTGTGGAGAAAGGAAAGTCAAACGTTTGTATGTCTCCGCACATGTCCAATAATTTGATTTTCCTTTTCAGTATTTGATCTTTATACCTAATAAACGAAAATATAGTATCCATAGAGCATACTTTATTTCTCTTTAAAATTAAATCTTATTCTCAATCTAATTCGAAACTTTTCATTCTTCACTTGTTTGTTACTGTTGCCACGGCTACAGCGTCACCATATGATCGAATCAAAACAAACATTATTGCGTACTTCAGAAACAATATTCTTTACACACTCACAGACCATAGGCTTTCCTTTCCAACTGAATGACATGGAGCAGATTCTTAACGGTATGGCTTCTCATTTGCGTAAACAAGGATATACTGCTTCAGGTTGCAAATCTTAGTGAATGTATTTTGGAAAGAATGGACGGGTGAGATCATTTGTGAGATATATGCCTTTTAAATTTGGAGAACACCTAATTACATACACAACAATAATACTTGCTGCTGAGATAGTCATGTTTTAATTGCTTTGGGCTCTGCTTGAATTGACTGCAGTATCAATCTCTGTAGAAAATATATTTGTAAATGTTCCTTTTTGAAGTAGTTAAGATCGTATGTTTTTGGTAGAATTGAACGGGAGTCAAGTGTCAAACGACAGCTATAAACATCGTCAATAATGTTTAGAAAATAGTATTATTTCACATGCGCAATGATCAAACGATACATTGAGTCCAAATCATTCAAAATGGATAGTTAAAATACAACGGTTATAAATAGGAAGATTCGATATTTAAGTAGTTAACGTAAAATTAGATTTTTATTGTTTTCTGTAGTGAGGTATTATTTTATTTAATATGCTGAATCAATTCCCAAATACACCTATTAACGCCACAAATCCCTTGCTGTTGTGAAATACTCCTTTTTAATTATGGTGATTGGGATCGAATTCATTTCTTCTTCTACATTCTGTTCGATTGGCATTGCTTTTATTCTTAAAAATGCCATTATTTAAGGATACAAGTGTGACCTTTATATTTCAAATGCATTTAATGTACTCACTTTCACAGCAAACCGATAATGGTTGATTATATGCAGTTTAATTGAGTACACTATGCATTTAGACGGGCTTTATTTTTATACAAATTCAGAATCAATGGAAACAAAATTTATTTAAATATTGGAGCAATGTAAGACAATGAGAAGTCTCCTTGAATTTGAGTGTTTGTGTGCAATAATATAAAAATGTTTAACATCACCAATATAATGGCACGCTCATTTAAACTGTTAAATTCTCATTATGTATGATTAAGGATCATGCATCAATTGTCCTTTGATTATGGAGAATTTAGTAAACCAAATTGTGCAAACATAATAAAATGGCAGCCATCATGACTTCTGTCAAATTTCCTTGAAGAATTAGCAGTTTTAATGTGGCGTTCTTGGATTTATTTTGATGAATGCAACAAACTCAAAGGATTTCATTTCCACCTTACTCATCTCTCAATAAACAATCTGTGTCACAAAAACAGTGTAAAAAAACATACAGTTTTACATTTGAATGTCCACAATATGAAATGCGCTGTAAGTTGATGAAATTCCACAATAAATAGTATTATTTAGATTTGCTCTACCCCTCATGGTGTACAATCATGACTCCACAGCTAATTAAAAATGGTCTGCAGAAATCACGTTGTGGTGTATTAGCAAGGGAGGAAAAATCTCTCTTGGGTAGTAGCAAGATTCGTATGACATGTTTTGGGAAATGACCCCATAACTCATCACTGTAATTCAAATGACATGGAAAGAAGACGCGGTCAAGTGTTAAACAATACTCATTTGAAATGGGAAAGTTGAGCTTTAATCAGTTCATTACAGATCTGACTGATGTGAGTCTCCCTGTTTAGTTTCCTAACTATATTAATTCCTAGTATTTTAGAATTTTCAACATCAGTACATTTTTATATACTATAACTGCATACAATATGCTGAGTTTTGTTAGAATTTAAACGTAAATGATTAATATGAAACCTGCCTGCTTAGCCTGTCTTTGAGTGGCTCTGAATCGTACCTTTGCATCTTCTAGATTTTTATATTTTTGCACACACAAAGCATGATAAGGATATAAAACATATGTAGGTTTAATTTTACAGGGCAAATCAGTAATTATGATGATACCAAAAATAGCTCAAAGACTGGAAATTCTTCATGAAAACATGGGCATTGAAATTATTATTGGAAGCCGAATGAGGCAATGTTTTTATGGACAAATTAATCCTAGAACTACTAAAAATTTAAGAGAAATTAGGTAAATCAGACTTTTGTGCTAAGATACAATTTTCAAGGAAATAATGAAATTAACTCCTAATAATAATAATCTAGAAGGAATTTAAATCCTTAAATGAAACATCCTTATCCTGTTCATTCCCTTTTCTTGCTTGCCTCACAATCTCCCCTCTATTACCATCTTGAACAGTATCCTGTCGGTCAATATGCCCTTCATCCATTTTTACTGCCTCAATAGGATTTCTCCAAACCAACCCCTCTCTTCACCCACCATACCAAGTACTTTCTCATTGGTTTTCTTCTCGGTCCATTTCACCTTCTCCATTTTCTCAACACCCACATGTCAAAAGCCTCCAGTCCAAAACTATCCTCCTGCTTCAATGACCACATTTCTGTGTATAACTATGCACCATATCAAAAGTTTCACGAGTCTTTTTTTAATATCCTTACTCAACGTCCCATTCGTCAACTCCCTCCTCCTTATGAA
Source organism: Hetaerina americana (assembly GCF_022747635.1). NCBI lineage: Eukaryota > Metazoa > Arthropoda > Insecta > Odonata > Calopterygidae > Hetaerina > Hetaerina americana. Next base: position 151,188 of record NW_027286935.1, on the reverse strand, counting down.
AGCATCTGTGCCTAGCGTAATTCTTCTCCATACGTCCCTACTACTATGACCGTATTGGTCCAAATGCTTCAGAGATACGTGAACTGTTCTATCTGCATTAGTTTTTGCCCTCCTATTTTTATGTTTAGCTTTGCTTTTTTCTTTCTAGAAAATTGCATAACCTTTGTTTTATTAATATTGATTCTCATCCCATACCTGTCGCCCTGAATTTCCAATTCACTCAGCAATCCTTACAACCCTTTGGCTGACTGACAAACTAAAGCTTGGTCATCCACAAACCTAATTAATTTTACGAATTCCATTCTTCCATTTTCTGGCGTAGTTTACGTTTACGCATTTTGTGGTGTTAATGGTTAGTTTCCAATCGGTCATCCACTCTGCTATGCTCTTAAGGTGTTCTTGGACATTTTTTGCGGCATGATTCGGGTCAAAGGAAATTGACGCTCTAGCTGAGTCATCCGCATGGAGGTAGCTTTTGGGTCGGAGGGGAGGTCGTAAATGTAGAGGTTGAATAGGATGGGTGACAAAATTGATCCTTGGAGAAAGCCTGCGGATATGGACTGGGTAGTTGGTTTGGCATTGTTAAGGGCTAAAAAGAATGTGCGGGGGTTTAAAGAAAGGAGGGGATGGTCTTATTTAGGTATACTGATATGTTGGTTTTAAGCAGTTTATGTATTAAACCAGTTCGCCAGAACTTGTCAAAAGCTCTTTGGAAATCAAGGAAGACTACTTGGGTGTGCTTGTGGATGTGGAAGCCGAAAGTGATCAGTTCAACCAATCTTGTTATTTGCTGAGTCATGGAATTGCAAAGGCGGAAGCCAGTTTGCTCAGGTCTGATCAAGTCTAGGGCCGAGATTTCTTCTTGTAGCCTGTTTAATATGCATATTTCTAGAAGTTTGCCCATGCAGGGGAGCAGGCCACTGGGTCTATAGTTAGGGATATAAGAAGGATTTTTATTAGGTTTTGGAAGGAGTATTATCTTAGCCGTTTTCAATGCCTTTGGGAAGTACGATTGGGAAAGACAGGCGTTGAGGATAGAGAGTAGGTATTTGATAAAAGATTTAGGAAGGTTTTTCAGGTGAAGATAAGAGATTTGATCGGGTCGCGGTGATGACTTTGTTTTGGAGTGGGACATAATGGAGTAAAGTCCTTGAGGAGTAATTTCCAGGAATATGTGGAAAGGGCCAAGTGAAAGGCCATAGACACTGATCAACGCTTCTGAATCCAAAAAGGATGTATTATTTTTTTAAAAATGCATTCGAAGGAGTCGGCAGAGGTATTTGCTTTGTTGCTGTCATCGTATAGTGCTCTCCCATTATGTGGTATTGGCGGGGTGGGTACCTTTTTCCTTTGCAGACAGTGGGCTTGGGTCCATACCGAATTGTGGTTATGTGAGAGTGAACTTATCTTTTCTTGCCAAGTTTTTTCCCAATGTGTTCTAGTTTTGGATGTTACAAGGTTTCAAAGTGCACAGAAGCCGATTTTATCTTGGCGGAGATTAGTGCGTTGCCAGAGGGCTCTGGCCTTGTTTCTAAGTTAAATTAGGCGCAAAATATCCGGGGGTAGTGTGGCACCAGCGATGGAGGCCGGAGAAGGAGGGTAGCAAGAGCGATGAATGATTTTGGTTAAGGTGCTTGTAAAATCTTGAGCCGCTTTCTCTATGCTGTCTGGAGTGCTAGCAGGAGATGGGACAAGGTTAATGGCTAAGCAGTTTTCTTTAAATAGTTTCCAGTTAACTCTTCTAGTTGTATGAAGAAGGGTAGGAACGCAGTAAAATATGGGGCAGTGGTCCGAGGCTGAGTTATCTAGGTTAAGGATTTGGAATGCGATATCTGCGTATAATAGAACTACATCCAGGATATCGGAGGAGTGGGAGTGATGATGGAAGTGGGTAGGGAATGGCGGTGAGTGAATTGCGATATTTTTGGTAAATAGGAGCTTTTGAAGGGCTCGCCTTTGTGTAGTAGTGGTTTTTCCAGCTTTTGTTTTTTGTATTTTATGCCATTTATGTTCCATTGTAAAACTTTAAGGAAATGGTTGTTTATTTGTGAATTAGGCACCATTTACAAGTTGAAGAAGGGCTGGTATTAGGTCATTGGTTATGATGCTAATAAGGGTTTTATTGTCAGTAGGAGAGAGAAGTTTCGTAATTATGCTCAATAGAGCAGTTCTTATATTTGCGGTTGATGATTGGTCATTGATTGAGGGAGACTGTTGTCCAGAGGTTGGCGGAAGGTGTTGATCGGAGGTTAGGGGAGAGTTAAGAAATGATTGAGGAGTTCACAGCCAAGCTGTCAGCTATCAAGAGGGCCCTAAAAGACATAAGAGAATGTAATGGCTCTTCTCTCATCTGTTCGCACTCTTTGATTTCCCTATAATCCATATCAGTCTTGTCATCAATGCACCTGATGGTTCAGGAGATCTATTATACCCTGTGGTCCCTTCAGATAAAGGGGAAGTAGGTATCCTCTACATGGACTGCTGGTCATGTGGGAATACCAGGCATTGAAAAGGCTGGCAAAGCAGCAAAGGAAGCCCTGGTCAATCTCAAAACAGACTCAGCTTTGCTTCCTGTGCTGGATGTCGGGGCTGCCTTGCTGAATTTGGTTCTGAACCAGTGGAAGGAAGCTTGGTGATTCTTGCAAAACGAGGAAGTTAAGGCCATAAATTTGGTTGTTTTGACAGGGCCCTCTTCCATCTGGAACATTCAGACGGAAGAGGTCAGGATCACGCGCCTGAGAATAGGGCACTTAGCCCTCACGCACTCTTCATGGAGACAAAAGTGCAACCTTGCTGCAATGTTTGTAACTTGCACCTGATTGTGACTCAGAAATAAATTATAAAAGGCCAGATACCTTTTTTAAAATATGAGATAATTTAAGCAATAGTTTAGGAGAGGACCCCAACTTTTTAGGTAAGGTTTCCAAGTTTTTAAAGGAAACTGACCTGAACGGACAACTTGAGTTTCCGTGTCTTTTTTTTTAAATAATTTTGTTTTAAACTATTTATATGTTTTTTATCCATTGACGTATTTATCAAAATTGGATTGAGGTTTTAAATGTTTTAAAAAGTGGTGCAAAAACAACCACAGTGGTTGATGCATCCAAAAACCCCAACTATTACCAAGGGATGAATTATTTGGGTAAGACCATTTCCTTCCGCTGAGAGATCTCAATGAAAATGTTGGTTAGTACGGAAGAGAGGGGTGATCCCATGGCTGCACTTTCATCATGTTCAATGTGCTTATCATTTTAAAGGAAGTATGAGTTCCTGAGGCAGAATTTGCGAGGTCCAGGTTAATCCTTAGCTAATCCCTGTGAGGTGAGGTTTTTGATGAGTAGCATGGAGCCATCAATGGGCGTATTTGTGAACAAGGAGATTACATCAAAGGTCACCAGCATGTTGACTATTTGGACTTCAGCATTCCGAATAATGTGAATGAAATTCATGGAAGTTTTAGCAAAAAAGTCAGTTTTTCTGGCGAAGAGTTGAAGAGCATGCGCAACAAATTGCGGTAGCTTGTGGGTTGGTGCATCGATGTTGCTGATGATGGGTCGTCAGCAACATTGATTCGTCATCACCTTAAGTGCCATCAAAGCACGCCGAAATTTGGGAACTAAGAAGAAAAGAACCACAATGAAACTACAAGATATTAACTTGCATTACTGGAAAGATAGCCCAGGCGTGTACACTAATAGGCAATGGTTCGCATTCTTAAATATAATTACATATTTTATGTATTTTTTACACTCCTTCCCATGTATGGTAAATTTATTCATTCATTTATTTATTATATTACCAACACGAAGCCCGGATACATCATGAAATGACTTTCTTGCTTGCAAGAAAGAAAAACATCTTCAATTGCCATTATATATTTGTGGAGAAAGGAAAGTCAAACGTTTGTACGTCTCCGCACATGTCCAATAATTTGATTTTCCTTTCCAGTATTTGATCTTTATACCTAATAAACAAAATATAGTATCCATAGAGCATACTTTATTCTATTCTATCTGCTCTGGTTTTTTCCCTTCTATTTTAATGTTTAGCTTAGCATTTTTCTTTCTAGACAATCACTTAACCTTTGTTTTTTTAATATTGAATCTCATCCTATACCTGTCGCCCTGAATTTCCAATTCACTCAGCAATCCTTACAACCCCTTGGCTGACTGACAAACTAAAGCTTGGTCATCAGTAAACCTAATTAATTTTACAAATTCCCCGCCCACTTTCATTCCTACCTCCAGTTCTTCCCATGCCTCTTTCATCATTTCCTCTGCATTGTTGTTCAAGATGGCGTCAACTTTGGCCGTACAACGATGTGGCTCTTGTAAAACACGAGTCGAAGTACGTGATATGGTCATTAGTTGCAATATTTTCTCAGGTGTATGTCACCATAAATGCTCCGGCTTAAGTGATATAACATTAAAAGCTCTCTCGGACTGCCATGACATTTACTGGAACTGTTTTTTATGCCGTGTAAATAAGCCCAATATTTACAATATTGCGGCCGACATTGAAAATTTGAAAATGGAGTTACCAACTCTCCAATCTACCGGATCCACGGCATGTACTACCTTACAGCCAATTGCAAAGGAAGCTGTAACGTTGTCTACGGAATTGAAACCTGAAGTCAACGTACAATTAGGCCTCAATAGTGACAACTCCGATTTGTGCCCCAAAAATGTGAACGCCAAATTTAACACCATGAGTTTCGAATCCATCGTTACTGACGAGGAAGGTTTTCAAAAGGTGAATTACAAGAAAAACAAACGCAAACGAAATACATTTTTTGGGAGTTGTAAGCAGCCTGCTGTTACGTGCAATTTTGTGGGAGTTCCTCGCAAGACTTTCTTCTATGTTGGTCGTGTCCAGTCCAATGCAACGCCTGATGACATTGTGAAGCATCTGTCCGGAATATTTCCTGGGAATGACTTCAAATGTGAAAGTTTGAGAGTTGGTGAAGTTTATAATTCTTTTAAACTCTGTGCGCCAATTAGCCTTAAGGATCAACTTCTTAAAGAAGTTATTTGGCCAGTAGAAGTGAAAGTTGGGAAATTTTTCCCCCCAAAACCGCAGAAACTGACCCCTACTCATGAAGAGACAGAGAATATTGCTGAAGGGTCAGCTGCGGTGGTGAATCCGAACTCCGAGTTGAAAACTAGTGATGCGCCGGTATCCACCTCAGCAACAAGGGGCCACACCGATAACACTACGGAAAAGTGTTCCTTAGAGAAACGTGTTACCCGCCTCCAAATGGGAATATCAAAACCAAAGTCCTTTTGACTAGATAGTATTAATTTATTTTGCCAAAATGTGAGATGTCTACGTAATAAGATAACGGAGATAGAGGCAATAGTCAAACATGGTGGCTACAATGTGCTATGTCTCAATGAGCACTGGATTGCAAAAAATGAATTTGATGTGTATAACATTAGTGATTTTGGCTGGTCATCATTCTACTGCCGATCTGTAGCAAAAAAACGGTGGTACCTGTATTTATTTCCTGAAAGGTATGCCCTTCAAGGTAATTGACTTGGAAAAATTCTGTCTGGAATTGATTGCACTTTGAAATATCTGCGATCATATTGAAGGACCTGAATTTGATCATTGCTTCTGTGAGAAATGATTTACTTAGTTACTACCACTCTTCCAAAACCAGTGGAAGCCAGCATGACAAAGAGGCTTACTTGAAATACAAAAGAGATTATTATAATTTAGTTAGGTGTGCAAAAAATAATGCTTACAAGGATTTTATATTGAATGCAAAAAATAAACAAAAGGCAGCATGGAGTATAATCAATCAAGAAGTTGGTCATGGTAATGGAAAAGAAAATCTTCCTTTCACCCCAGATGCTGTAAATAATTTTTTCTTAAAAGCTGTTGAAGACAATTTGTTCTCTCGAAAAGTTGATGCTGCCAATAATGGTAATATGCTGTAAAATCTTCCTCCGAATAATTTAAATTTTAAATGGAATTTTGTTACTACACTTGATATTATATCGACTGTTAAAAAATTTAAAAAATCCAACAGTAAGGATATTTATGGTCTTTCAAACTCCCTAATAAAGGACATTATTGTGCTCATTGCGGAACCATTAGCAATGTTAGTCAATTTATGTTTTGAGACAGGAGATTTTTCAACAGCTCTAAAATTTTCCAAAACAGTACCTGTTATAAGAAAGGTGATAAAGATGATTTAGCTAACTACCGCCCCATTTCCAAGGTCCCCGTTTTTGGTAAAATTTTTGATGTTATTATGAAAGATCAAATATGTAATTTTTTTGAGTTAAATAATCTGTTTTCCAAATCCCAGTATGGCTTTCGATCTGGGAAATCTACAATTTTGGCAGTAGAGTCCATAGTTAATTATGTCATTAATGCATTTGAAGAAAAGGAATCAGTCTCAGTGACACTATGTGATCTTAGTAAGGCCTTCGACTGTGTTAATCATTCAATATTACTAAGAAAGCTAGAATATTATGGTATTAAGGGAGTTGCACTGAAACTAATGAAGTCATATTTGGATGATCGCCACCAATTGGTTGAACTTGATGGCTGTCAGTCTGCAGCTCTTAAAGTAAAATGTGGTGTACCACAGAACTCTGTGCTTGGCCCAGTACTTTTCATTATCATGATTAATGATTTGCCCTGTAATATGAAACCTAGATCTGTTTTATATGCTGATGACACTACTTTTGTGTAAAAGTGTCAACATCCAGAAGATGCAAAGTTACGATCTAGCGCTACCCAAAAACAGGCTAAGGAATGGTTTGATGTTAATCATTTACAATTAAATACTAACAAAACTCAGCATATTGTGTGCAGTCTTAAATCAAAAACAACTGATATTGAAACTGCTAAAATACTAGGAATTTATATTGATACAAAACTTATTTGGGAGACTCACATCAGTCAGACCTGTAATAAACTTAGTAAAGCTGTTTATATGTTAAGAAAGCTCAACTTTATCATTTCAAATGAGTATCGTTTATCACTTTACCATGCCTTCTTTCAATGTCATTTGAATTATGGTGTTGAGTTATGGGGTCATTCCCCTCATGTTAAACAAATTTTGCTATTGCAAAAGAGAGCTATTCGCTCTCTTGCTAATATACCACCACGTGATTCCTGCAAACCTTTTTTTATTAGGTATAGAATCATGACTGTATTTCGTTTGTATATCTTTAAGGCTCTGACTCAAGTGAAAGTTAATCTAGAAACTTACCAATTAAGATCCAACCTCCATAACTATTCCACAAGAGGTAAATTGAATCTAAATACTACTTATTGTAGATTGTCATTAACATACAACACATTTCATAATATGAACATACCACTGTATAACTATCTGCCTACTCAGTTGAAATCAGATGCTATCCAGAGTTTCAAGAATAGGGTATATACCTGGTTACTTGCTCACCAACTATACTCATTGGATGAATTCTTTTGTGACAATTTTCATCACATTTAAGAAAGTATGTTTATATGTTAAATAATACTTATATTGACGACATTTAATATGGTTGTACCATTTTTAAAATGAATAAAGTATTATTATTATTATTATTATTATAGGTTGAACAGCAATGGTGATAGTGGGCAACCCTGCCTTACACCTCTTCCTAACACTACCCATCAGGACTCTTCATTTCCCACTCGCAACTGAGCAGTCTGAGACATATACAGGTTGCGGATTAGTCTCCTTTCCCGCCAATCTATTCCTATTTCCTGCAATATACTCATTAGTTTTTCACAATTCACTCTATCAAATGCTTTTTCGAAAGCTAAAAAACAGGCAAATACATCCTGGTTGTGTTCTATATTCCTCTCGATTAATAATCTCATTACTGCAATGGCATCACGCAAACCTCTCCCCTTCTTAAACCCTGAAAATGTCTCGCAAGTTTGATGGGCATTTAAACAAAACAGAGGGACAAGGTTAGAATAAAATTGATGTTGACTGATTGTCATTAATAATTATGAAGAGTTCACGGATTAAATGTTTAATTTTGTGTGTTCCGGGGAAGAAAGTGGTGATAATATTAGGGCTTTTTGGCAGTGTGGTTTGATGAAGGGAGTGTGTTTGGTTGAGGGTTAGGATTTTACTGCTCAGTAGCATTCATGGTACCTACATTTTCTCAGAGAGTCATGTAGCTGATACAAGTACTTCTGATGGGAGGGGATGTTGTTGCAGAGACGGAAGCCACGGACTGAGAGAGAATGGGATGGAGCACTTTGTATGAGGTAGATGGCAGCTGTCGAAATCAAGCTATTGTTCTTACTAGTTGGTTTAACGTGGACTGAGGTATAAAAGGTATTGTTTTGGAGGTGAATGTTGATATAGAGGAAAGTGATATTCAAGTTGGGTATGGAAGAAGTGAATGATACTGATGAGAATTTGAGAGATGAAATAAAAGGAGATAAATTTTTGCGTCTGAGGAACCAAAGGAGGAAAATATCATTGATATAGTGGGCCCAGAAGAGTGGTTTGAAGGTTTGTTATTGCAGAAAGTCATGTACTAGTTTACCCATAAAAAGATTGGCGTATGTAAGAGCTATACGTGTTCCCATTGCAGTGCCTTTTATTTGTAAATATATTTTATCGTTGAATTGAAATTATATAGTGAGTGTCCTTTCTTTGTGTCCCTATGGTTTAAAAATCTACATCCGTGTTATTTTGTAATTATATATTTATGTATATATATATATATATATATATATATATATATATATATATATATATATATATATATATATATATATATATATATATATATATATATATATATATATATATATATATATATATATATATATATATATATATATATATATATATATATATATATATATATATATATATATATATATATATATGTATATATATATATATATATATATATATATCTATATATATATATATATATATATACATATATATATATATATATATATATATATATATATATATATATATATATATATTCATATATATATACATATATATACACATATATATATATATCTATACATATGTTATTATTATTAGGTAATATACCCGTTAAGTTAGGAGTTAGGTTTTTGGATGGACAAAGCTACTAAATAAAACATTTTGTGTCTCGTAAAAAAACACAAAGTCCAGCATCCTACTCCATCAAGTCCCTCTTCATCTCTGACTGCTCTAGGCCTCCCTTCATCCCGTCCAACTTCCCTATCCTGCTCCTTCAATTTCCTCGTTTGTCTTAAATTCTCCCCTCTATCACAGTCTTCAATATCCCACTGCCGGTCAATACCCCCTTCACCCTTTTTTCCTGCCTCTGTAGGATTGCTCCAAACAAGCCCCTTCACGCCCACCATACCAAGTACTTCCTTGTTTGTTTTCTTCTCTGTCCATTTCACCTTCCCCATTCTTCTCCACACCCACATTTCAAAAGCCTCCAGTCTACGTCTATCCTCCTGCTTCAATGACCACATTTTCGCACCGTACATAGCTATGCTCCATATCAGTGTTTTTACGAGTCTTTTTTTAACATCCTTACTCAACGTCCCTGTCATCAACTCGCCTCTCCTTGTGAAAGCCTCTTTGCCTAGCGCAATTCTTCTTCTTACGTCCCTACTACTTTGAATGTGTTGGTCCAAAATACCACCGTGGTATGTAAACTTTCTATCTGCTCTGGTTTTTGCCCTCCTATTTTAATGTTTAGCTTAGCATTTCTCTTTCTAGACAATCGCTTAACCTTTGTTTTATTAATATTGATTCTCATCCCATTCTGTCGCACTGAATTTCCAATTCACTAAGCAATGCTTGCAAGCCCTTGGCTAACTGACAAACTAAAGCTTAGTCATCAGCAAACCTAACTGATTTTACTAATTCCCCACCCACCTTCATTCCTACATCCAGTTCTTCCCATGCCTCTTTCATCATTTCCTCGGCATATTGGTTGAACAGTAATGGTGATAATGGGCAGCCCTGCCTTACACCTCTTCCTAACCCTGCCCAGCCGGACTCCCCATTCCCCGCTCGCACCAGAGCAGTCTGAGACATATGCAGGTTGCGGATTAGCCTCCTGTCCCGCCAATCTCTTCCTATTTCCTGCAATATACTCATTAGTTTTTCCCAATTCACTCTATCAAATGCTTTTTTGAAAGCTACAAAACAGGCAAATACATCCTGGTTGTGTTCTATATTCCTCACGATTAATAATTTCATTACTGCAATGGCATCACGCGTATCTTTCCCCTTCCTAAACCCAAACTGATCCTCCCCTAAGTAATCATATGCCCCATTCTCTATCCTTTTGTTTATGATCCTGAGAACAACTTTAGCTGCATGGGATATCAAACCTATCATCCTGTAGTCCTCACATGATGTTCCCCTAACCTCTTTGGAATTGGAATTAAAAATGATCTCACAATGTCTTCCGGCCAGATTCCCTCCTCATAAATACTATGGATCAGCCCATATAGCCTCTTCCTCCCACATTTTCCTAAGCCTTTTAAAAGTTCGGCGGAAATGTTATCCATCCCCACAGCCTTATTTAGTTTCATCTCCCTTAATGCCCTTTCTATCTCATTGTCTAGTATGCCTGGACCTAAGCCATCTTCCTCTACGTCATGTTCCTCTTCTATGTCTAACCTTGTTGGTCTAAGTTCTTTATTATTCCTTCCATCTCTCTTGGATCTTCCCTGCATCCAATATTACCTTACCCACCTTATCTCTAACTGCGATCGTTGATCTCCCTTTCTTACTTCCCGATAAAGAGTTAACTTTGCTGTACAGCGCACCGATTTCACCCTTCCTCTGCAGACTTTCCATATCCTCGCACTGTCTTCCACCATGCTTCTTTTGCTTTATTTGTTGCCCGCCTCAATTTATTGTTTAATTCTTTGTACTTCATTTTGCCTAATTCTGTATTTACATTCTTCTATTTTCGCCGGTCATCCATCTTTGTAATCATCTCATCCGTGATCCATGGTTTCGTGGTCCTTTTAGCGTTAACGATTCCAATAGTGTCTTTTGGATCTTTAGACAACCCTTTCTTGATACATTCCCATTTTTCCTTGATAGTACGTAGCTCTTCACCATCCGCCATGATTTCCTCTACCACCTGTTTGAATTCCTTCATTTTCAAACCATTTAATGCTTCTACATTCCATTTTCCAACTTGCCGCCCCTGCCGTATCTTTTCGAAACGGACGCTACAGTTCATAATAACTAAATTGTGGTCTAAGTCCGCATCCGCTCCCGGGAAGCTGTGAGAATTTATCACACTGTTGCTAAACCTGTGTCTAACCAGGATATAATCTAGCTGATACCTCTCTGAGTCACCTGGCATTTTCCATGTATACCTGCATCTTTTGTGGTGTCTAAACCAAGTGTTGGTGATGACTAGCCCGTCTCCAGCAGAATTTAACTGCTTTCTCCCAGCGGTCATTCCTTGTGCCTAAACCGTAGTCCCTGACCTCATCAACATGTCTTCCTTAGCCTACCGTCGCATTCCAATCCGCCATCACTATCAAATGTTTCCCTGCAGGTTCAAACGCGATTATGTCCTCTAACTGATCGTATATCCTATCGACCTCCTCTGCCTTCTGGTTGCTCGGTTGCATGTGTACCTGAATAATGACCAAGTTCGTCGGCTCTATTTTTATCTCTACTAGTAGTATTCTATCCGTTACCTGCTCTATGTTGACTACGCTTCTCCCTACCTCTTCATTTAATACTATAGCAACCCCTCGTTGGCTCTCGTCCCCGCCGCTGTATATTATTCTATACTTATCACTCCAATTATTCCCGCTATCTTTCCATCACACCTCGCATAGACCTAAAATATCGATATTTCCCCTTTCCATCTGTCGCTTATCATTCACCAGTTTCCCTGTTCTCATCATTGTCCTAACATTCCACGTTCCTATTCTAATTAATTTGGTCTCCTTCTGTTGCGTTTTCTGTCCTGCTGCTGCCGGTTTTCTCTTGCAAGGGTTTCGTGGGATGACGACCGCGGTAGCCTTGCCTCCCCCGCTGCCGGCTACGACACACGGCCGATTGGGCCGAGCCCCATAGTTGCCAGGACTCAAAATCTTTGTATAGTCCATAATGTAAATCTTTGGAATGGTAATTGAGGTAGTTTCCCGTTGCGTTCCTCAATCGTTTTTTTAACGTGACACCATGATTTCTTGGCCGCCCCACTTGGGTCCGACGCCATTGCAGCCGCCTCACTGAGGAACAGACGCTGCGTGGACTACCTTTCGTCTGGCTCCAAACCTTTGACCTATCTGGCATTGGTTACCCTACCAGGAGCAATTATTATTACTCCCGCCAGCACAGCTCTAGGGGTCATCGGAACGCACGAGCCATTCCACCACGTGAAGATTGTAGTCCGGGGAGGGTTATATAAATATATATATATATATTTCCAACAGGAATATTTTATTAGTTGAATAATATATCGGTCCTTTCTATTTTATAATTTCCATTTCATCTGTACTTATCGTCATTTTAGAGATAGCTTCACATACCTGTGATTATAAATATGAAAAAATAGCAGTCTTAAGTTATGTGAATATTTATTTATAAAATTAAAATGTTAAGGGGTTAAGAACCCATTTCAATTATATTTTGCAAAAAAAATTAGTCTCCATTCATGCGGTAAATAATTGATAGTTACGACCAATGAATGCATTGAATCATAAATTCTTTTGACTATATCTACCGTAAGTATGCAGAAGGTTAGAGCCAGGCGATTGAAATCAATTCCAAAGATGAGAAAGATCAAAATATCAAAAAAAACTATGAACGCGACGACAAAATATGTCGCCTCACTGCTTTTACGCTATGATTTGAAAGTCGAAACGAGACAAAGAAACTGCGGGAGATGCCGCAACAGTAACTTTTAACGGACACATCCGGCATCTCCCGCAGTTTATTTGGAATTTGTCAAGGTGTAAACAGATAAGTGTTTAAAAGTTGGCTCTTTAACCGAGTGGCGCATCCCGCACACGACTACGAATACCTGTGGCATTGTATGTACGGTATTTCGTCACAACATCTTGTTCCTTTAAAACCCTCAAAATTTCTGAGTTGAAGAGGAGGCCTCGATAGCAGAGCACAGGCATGTCCTGCCTGTGTTCACCGAGTGTCTCAATTTCGCCGGGGTCCGAGGCTTCGGCCGCCGGGATTCGGAGAGCGGCGCTGCCGGACTCTCTCGGAAGTCGAGGTTCCGATCGTGTTTTGTGTCGAGCGGCGGTTGACCGCCTAGTTCATCAAGAAGCGTGCGGTTTGACTCTCGACTTCTGCTGCCGGGAAGGCCGTGCTTTCGTTCTGTTTACTGGATCAAGACTGGCCTTGACTTTTGGTGTAGAGCTTAGGCTCATTTTTATTTGCTACCAACGGTCGCGTGTAGCGGGGAGGGAGTGCGCAAGAGTGTTTATTTCTTTCTTGGAGTGCTTTCGGTGCGCTCTCCATGTTTTCGCGCTGGCGTGCTCAATTTGATTTGTTTCAAAATGGTCGTACATCATGTGGACACGCTCGCCTTGCAAATTGACGATAAGGCGAATGCCCCTGCTCCGTTGGAGGTCCACCTCCTTTCACTAGAACCACTGGGCCTCACACCGGAAGAGATAATGGCGATCTAATTTGGATATAACCGCCATTTGGTATTTTTGAAGTTGGCAACTGAAGCTACTATGAAGAGGATTCTATATTTTATCCCACAAAAGCTACCGTTTCCATCCCTAAAGATCCAAGGACGACGATTACCATTGACGAGACTTTCGGTAGCCTTTGTAATGTCTGGGTTCTTCGTCTTCCCGTGGAGACCCCATTGGAAGATATAACAAGTGAGCTTCAACGTTTTGGAAAAATCCATCGCTCGTGGGAGAACAGGTGGGAGGGCGACAAAATGGCGCGCGTGCTGACAGGTACGACAGTGGTGCGGATGACGGTGGAAAGAAATATCCCGTCGTACCTCCACATTGGCGGCAACCGGGCCATCATTCAATCTACGAGGGTCAGCGCCGCACCTGCGCCCATTGCAACCAAGAAGGCCATGGTGGAGGATAGCCAAGGTGTCCACAATTTTACCAGGGGTCCTCTTAGAGGTGGACCAATTCGATCGATCTCCTCCGGTTTCTTCCGACGGAGCCCCTTCGGCAGATGACCTCCAGTCCGCTCCCGGCCCCCCACGAGGCCACCTCCTGGGTTGGGCTCGTTACCAGCTGTGCTGCCTAAAAAAAGGCCCCCCGTTGAACGCTGCCGAGTAAATCGCTCTTCGTAGAGACCACGGCTGGGTCTTCTTCTTCGGACGAGGTCGAGGGGGAGGTATGCAGTGACAACTCGAGGCCTCGATCGGCGGCCCGTCGGACGAAGCGTCCCGGGAAGCGGCGAAGCTCTTGTCGCTTGGGCTCGAGCGGCGACCGAAGCGACGTAAGCCAAGACCATGACTCTGGTACATGATGTCCGGTGCCCATAGCTGTCCTCTCATTCCACCAATTAATATTATTTCGCTTAATATTGCTGGTGTTTATAGCGCTTTAAAAAGTGCAGTCCAACGTTTTCTCCGCGATCTCAGGGATGATGTAATCCTTCTTCAAAAGGTAAGAGAGGACATACTCTGGGATACAAACATCTTTCAGGCTTTCGGCAATTTCGCCGAAAGTCATTCTGGCACCACCACCCTAGTCCGAAATGGCATTCCGTTCTCTCGTGTTCGCCGCCACGCTTCAGGCCGAAAAACGTTCGCTATCGTGAATGGTATCCATATCACGAACCTTTACGCTCCATCCGGTGAGCGCGCGAGGGCAGAGCGCGAAACATATTTTAATGAACTCCTTCTCCCCTACCAGTATTCTTTCTTGGGGAGGGCCATATTGGGCGGAGATTTCAACTCCATCTACCGCCGAGAGGGTAGTGCCTCGAAAAGGGATGGGGTGACATACTATCCAAGCCGGGCACTCTCACTGATTCGAGCGATTGACGCAGTGCGTTCTTATTGCGCCGGTCCCACCCTCTTCACGCGATCAGGGCCTAACTCTCGGACGCGGATTAACTGCCTCTTCGTCTCGGCATCCCTAAAGAATGATGTTTAGAGAGTGGACACGTGCCCCTACGCGCGGAAGGATCTGGCCAGAAGTTTTCGCCCTCAGCGTCTACCCAGTTAGTGAGGGGTGCCTGAACTTCCTCCCGGAATGGCGCCACCTCAACTACATAGCCCCTTTTTACCTTTTGTTCGCTGCTACGAATGTTACAAAGTAATATGGGGACATTGCCTTCAGGTGACACCGAAGCAATGCTCGGCAGAATAAATAAATCTCTCTCGCTGCCAATGACTCGCACTTTTTTGCATTCAACCATCTCACTCTTTATCTTCGACAACACAACGGATAACGGCGGTACTCTAATAGATTCCTCTGATACAATTTTGCTCGATCGGCCAATCCCATTACTAGCGCCGGTCTGAGTTTCGCGAACTTTGCCATCGCACAAGGGGACAACAAATCTATCCTCTCTTACTGGCGAAAAAACACAATCATCACCCGACTTCTTTATCCCAAACCGGGAGTCGGTGGAAACCTCGAAGACATCGCCATTAACTTCGTCCCTAGCGGTGCAGCTTGCTTGCGACGCGGGTGGCAACCTCTTTATGACTCTTTCGGCCTTCGCCACCTCTACTAATTTCTGTGAATCCTTATTTAGAGATCCGTGATCCTTATTCCCTTCTGTCAATTCCTCCGTCGTTACTTGAAAACAAAATCCCTCCATACTGCCGTTTATTCGCGAGTTACATTTCATTATCTCTGCCGGAAAAGCACTTTGGTTTGGAACGCCTTGACCTCTTCGGAAACTCCAATTTCATGGGCGCCTATGGGCTCGTCCATCTGCGATGTTACGCCATTAGATTTAAGGCCTGTCTCGTGTCCCTCATCCATTCTTATTTTCCGTTTATTGAACGATATACCTTTCCCGTAACAAACCATAAAATCAAGGCAACAATTTCAGAGTGTTAAAATCATTCGCCTTGACTGGGATTCAAACCCAGATCCCGCAATATCCGGTGGAGTGCTTTAGCCACTTAAGCTACAGAGGCGTCCTCTTAAACTCAGAAATTTCGGGGCTTTTAAGGGAACAACAGCACTCGACCGGATATTGAGGGATCTGGGTTCGAATCCCAGTCAAGGCGAATGATTTTTACACTCTGAAATTGTTGCATTGAAATGCACATTAGCGGATGACTCCGTTAAAAGTTACTGTTGCGGCATCTCCCGCAGTTTCTTTGGAATTCATAAAATCAAGGCCTAGAAGACCGTCATAGTTCGTTTCCCCCAAATCCACTACTAAGATGTCATGGGGATATAATTTATGATCAATCAAAAACTGCACGAACTCTGTCCGATGATTGGCAAGGGATGACCTGACGCGCTTCGCACCCGAGAATTTTAATCAGAATTCCTTAATATGCCAAAAGGAAATTTTTTACTATCAATGATGGTAACGGCTGCTCTCGTTTCCACTAGAAAATTGTTATCTTTCCTAAAATTATTAACTACTATTGTCCATCCCGTTTCTTGCGAACCCTTCTGTCTCAATCAAGTTTGTTGGATTACGAACCAACACAAACCTACCAATCTCTTCCTTCACCCAATTAAAATTGCACAAGAAGTCTACCTTGAATTCTTCGCTGTTTCTGAATCAATCTCGCCCCATGACTCGCGTAGCCTACGGGCGACATGGCGCAATCTGGTTGGAAATTCTGCGACGCTCTCCAGCGGTTTTTGTACGCAAGTGTTAAATATTTTTTCTAACATGATTGGAGATGCCTTTAGTGAAAATCTCCTTTTGAGATTAATGGAAAAGTCCGCGTATGAACCTAATATGTGATGACTTGCAGAGACCAAATCCGCGGCGGTTCCTCCAAGCCGAAGTTGAGCGACTCCTAAGGTCTGTGCTTCAATTCCAACTACTAAGATGACTTACAATACGAACGCTTTCCAAAAATTTGCCAACCCCAATCTCATCTTCCCCGCTAAACGTTGGAATTAAATGAATCTGGCTGCCAATAGCGGCGGTTTGCGCTGCTTCTCCGCAACCATTTTGCGGACTCGCGCTACTTCCCGGCTGTTCTAACACATTAACCAAAGGTGTGAAGTTGAGTGCACTGCCGAATTTCAATCCATTTGCGGTTTCTTGATAATCGAGAAAAGGGCTAGGGTTCCCCAGTCTATGAGGGTTAAGGCCATCCATCGCGAAATTCAAACCAATGCTAATTACATTAAAATTTCACTGCGCTTAATTAATTTATTTTTTCATACTCCGAGTGTATCCGATACCCATGGTGGGCGCTGAATGGGCTAATTGATGGTTCCTGATGAAGTGACGCTTAGTTTAATTGCGCGCAGAGAATCGCGATGAGGTTATAGCACGTGTCTTAAAATAATAATTCGTTAGGGGTAGTAGTTTTGAGGGGAGGCGACCGACAGCTAAGGTCATTTGCGCCATAGGGGAAGGACAGGAAAGGATGAAGGGTGGAGAGAAACCCGGCGTCGGCATTAGCCTACTCTTTACGAAAGGCGCCAAGGGGTCCGCGGCTTAACGTCCCGTCCGACGGACGGCGTACTCACTCAAAGTGCCCTCCACAAAGCACCTCAAGTAGGGATCGAGATACCTCTGAAAAATATTCAACACCGCCGGGATTTGAACCCGCGCCCTCTAGGTGGGAAGCCAGTACGTTAGCCCCCGCACCATCTCGATCCCCCAATTCGTTAGGTCAGCACAGATTAGCATATCCCACCTGTCCGAGAAAATACGGAACTTCCGATTTAAAGAGGTACACGGGCACATGATAATCTATGAGACACTGTCGCATACACTGAATAAATTACTAGTCCAACCGTGCAACCCCTCACCTGACACCAATATGTCGCAAGAGGGGTTTCTATAAGCGACACAAAGGGTATCGGGGAAGGTTAGAGTAACTACACCGAGTATTACCAAAGCAGCCGTATATTACCCAACATCAGTCATAATGCACCATTTACATAAGTATAAGCAAATTATGGATGGCTAGACCCTCGGTAAACCAACGCGAGTACGGACAGAATTAAAATGGCAGAAAATTACCTGGGACGGGGTAAATGCAGGGTGGACGCGGCCACGAAACACATAACCTAGGCAGAGCCCTCTTCCGTCGGAAAAGAAGGGAATATGGCAGGGTGGACGCGGTCACGACACGCATAACCTAGGCGGAGCCATCGTCCGTCGGAAAGGAAGGGAGTATTGCAGGGTGGACGAGGTCAAACGAACTTAACCTAGGTTGAGCCCTCGTCCGAAGTTGAGTCAGGAATATGACACACTGTCGACACAAGCGCAACATAGCCGAAGCATCGTGCCCTACCGGTCACCGCCAGATAACCAACTGACTGCTTTTTGCCCGGCGACCAGGGCTTTTATACCCAATTTAGGATTCAGGGGAGGAATACTTTTGAAACGTTGTCTTTGGTCACGTGGGACATTCGGAGGAGCCAGGGAAGGAGTACCATGTCGCATACTTGCGACAATAGATATTAATTTTTGCAAAGTTACCATCTAGAATTTCGTTCAAGTATAATGAGCTCTATTGTTTGAAATATTAATTAATCTGACTTCTAATGATTTAAACCGAATAGAAATAATTTTAAAATCAAATATTTTCTCAAACAACATTGTTTTACTATTTTTACATTATAAACGAATGTATTAAGAGCAAATAACTTTAAAGAGCATACTGTATTTCATTAATGAAATAAGACTGGATCCGAACTCCAATTTGAAACCTTTCGTTCTTCACTTCTTTGTTACTATTGCCATGGTGACGTCGTCACCAAATGTTCAAACCAAACAAACTTAATTCTCAAGTAATGTATTAGATTGTTCTGTCACATTTTAAATTTCACATATCGCTAATGCCTTTGAGCATACTGTGCTTACCTTTAGAAATACACAATACACGTTCATTAAGGCTATATAGTATTCATTCTTAGATTCAGAACGCACAAATTATTTGATTGCACTGTGAATTAATGGGTGACATTAAAGGATCAACCGTAGCCAAAAGTTGTATTGCACTGTTTGGAAGAATACATCTCCTCTTTGAGGTGAACTGTCTCATTGTCTATTTTAAGGTTATTTATGTGTATTTGAACTTCTTCCTATTTACGCCACACATGGAAAGAATGGACTGGTGATATCTTTTATGAAACATATAACTTTCAAATTCTGGAGAACGCCTAATTACATTCACGACAAGATTACCAGCTGCTGAGATAGTTGTCTTTTAATTTGTTCTGATGATAAACTCTGCTTGAATTGACTGGAGTATCAATCTAAGCGTAGAAAATATATCAAAGTAGTTGAAGATGTAACTGAGGGGTACATTGCATATGATATAACATGTGAGGGTGCAAGGCCTTCAGTAGAACCAAATCCTTGATCCTCTATGTAAGTTACAATTTCCCAAGTATATTCCACCTACAGAGAAGAAGGAAAAGCTTTGTAGGATGTGTGCAGTTTGTTGTGCCAAAAGGGATGGAACAAGCAAAAAGAATGGAAAAGAAGCGAGGTGCCATTTCCAAGCATGTCACAGCCGCTAAACACAGACATGTGATTTTATGAACGGGAGGAGATTTTCGTGTGTTTTAAAAATATGGTTAAAAGAATTCATAAATCATGCCTTCTGTTTCCACGTCATATCATTTTAATCGCCATGTTCTTTCGTCATCCTGTTTTTCAACAGGAATTAATAATTCTAAATCCTCGATGACTTCATTTGCGTGTGAGAGATTCTGAGCAACTTTCTTTTGCCGCTGTGTTTGTAATTAAAAATTCGAAAATTATGAAGAAATGTTGCTGTTTCTCTCGCTTTTAATACACAAAACATTCTATATAAAAATAATTTAATTAGAATGAGCCAATTGCGACATGCCATACATCTTCAATCGTTTTCTCTCTGAATATTTTGATTATGCTGATTAAATCGTAAACAATTTCTTTCACTTTTTCCACGTTTTTTCATTGGTCGTTGTTGATGCGAAAGAAGAATGAGGGTCCTGCTACCGACCAACCAATCGATGCTTATGGACTGCGCCGTTAGGTGCATCTTATACCAATATCCAGCTATGCTGATCAATGGTCGTAGGATATAAGTGGTTTATGGGCGAAGTTAAGCTAGTGAGTATATTTTATTGCAGTTTGTGACAGTATTATATTTGGAGATTATGACAGCCCATTTATGCTTGCTTTAGCACAATTGTATCTGAAATGGGGATTATCAGGGTAATCTCATAAAGGTTCTAATAATGGGTTACCAGTATTTCCTATTTCTTGTTGAAATGACGTGGCTATGTCGCTTAGATATGTTGGAAGGTCCGGTATTTTTAGATCCGTGTGAATATCTGAGTTTCTTACAAACCAGGCGTCGTTGGCAAGGGTTCGTAGAGTATTATTTTGGAAGCATGTCATTTTCTTCAATTTGGTTGCGGTCATATAACCCCAGGCTGGGTAGCCTTCAGATAGGTGGTATCATAGATTTAAATAACAGTACCTTGGTGAGGAGACGGAGGGGAATGGTGCGTTTTCTGAGGGGATAGAATAAGAAAGCGGCTGAATTGGCCTTGTTGAGTGCATATTGAGTGTGTGCTTGCCAAGTGAGTTTACTCTCCATTTGTACACCAAGAAATTTAGCTGTTGATGCCTGGAGGATTATTTCCCTGCCATAGTGGATAGCAGTGATGTGAGGATTCTTCCATTTTCTTGCGTAGTTTACGTTTACGCATTTTGTGGTGTTAATGGTTAGTTTCCAATCGGTCATCCACTCTGCTATGCTCTTAAGGTGTCCTTGGACATTTGTTGCGGCATGATTTGGGTCAAAGGAAGTTGACGCTCTAGCTGAGTCATCCGCATGGAGGCAGCTTTTGGGTCGGAGGGGAGGTCGTTAATGTAGAGGTTGAATAGGACGAGTGACAAAATTGATCCTTGGAGAAAGCCTGAGGATATGGACCGGGTAGTTGATTTGGCATTGGTAAGGGCTAAAGAGAATGTGCGGTTTGAAAGAAAGGAGGGGATGGTCTTAATTAGATATACTGATATGTCGGTTTTAAGCAGTTTATGTATTAAACCAGTTCGCCAGAACTTGTCAAAAGCTCTTTAGAGATCAAGGAAGACTACTGAGGTGTGCTTGTGGATGTGGAAGCCGAAAGTGATCAGTTTAACCAATCTTGTTATTTGCTGAGTCATGGAATGGCAACGGCGGATGCCAGTTTGCTCAGGTCTGATCAAGTCTAGGGACGAGATTTCTTCTTGTAGCCTGTTTAAGATGCATATTTCTAGAAGTTTGCCCATGCAGCGGAGCAGGCCACTGGGTCTATTGTTCAGGATATAAGAAGGATTTTTATCTGGTGTTGGAAGGAGTATTACCTTAGCTCTTTTCAATGCCTTTGGGAAGTACGATTGGGAAAGACAGGCATTGAGGATAGAGAGTAGGTGTTTGATAAAAAATTTAGGAAGGTTTTTCAGGTGAAGGTAGGAGATTTGATCGGGTCCCGGTGATGACTTGGTTTTGGAGTGGGACATAATGGAGTAAAGTTCTTAAGGAGTAATTTCCAGGAATATGTGGAATGGGCAAAGTGACAGGCCTGAGACGCTGATCAACGCTTCTGAATCCAACAAGGATGTATTATTGTTTTTAAAAATGCATTCGAAGGAGTCGGCAGAGGTATTTGCTTTGTCACTGTCATCGTATAGTGCTCTCCCATTATGTGGTATTGGCGGGGTGGGTACCTTTTTCCTTTGCGGACAGTGGGCTAGGGTCCATACCGAATTATCCTTATGTGAGAGTGAACTTATTTTCTCATGCCAAGTTTTTTCCCAATGTTTTCTAGTTTTGGATGTTACAAGGTTTCAAA
This sequence comes from Hetaerina americana, assembly GCF_022747635.1. Taxonomy (NCBI): domain Eukaryota; kingdom Metazoa; phylum Arthropoda; class Insecta; order Odonata; family Calopterygidae; genus Hetaerina; species Hetaerina americana. The sequence goes on along the minus strand of NW_027286935.1, from coordinate 129,252 downwards.
GTGCACAGAAGCCGATTTTATCTTGGCGGAGATTAGTGCGTTGCCAGAGGGCTCTGGCCTTGTATCTAAGTAAGATTAGGCGCAAAATATCCTGAGGTAGTGTGGCACCAGCGATGGAGGCCGGAGAAGTAGGGTAGCAAGAGCGATGAATGATTTTGGTTAAGGTGCTTGTTAAATCTTGAGCAGCTTTCTCTATGCTGTCTGGAGTGCTAGCAGGAGATGGGACAAGGTAAATGGCCAAGCAGTTTTCTTTAAATAGTTTCCAGTTAACTCTTCTAGTTGGTTCTGGTTGTATGAAGGAGGGTAGGAACGCAGTAAAATATGGGGCAGTGGTCCGAGGCTGAGTTATCTAGGTTAAGGATTTGGAATGCGATATCTGCGGATAATAGAACTACATCCAGGATATCGGAGGAGTTGGGGTGATGATGGAAGTGGGTAGGGAAAGGCGGTGAGTGAATTGCGATATTTTTTATAAATAGAAGCTTATGAAGGGTTCGCCTTTTTGTTGTAGTGGTTTTTCCAGCTTTTGTTTTTTGTTTTTTATATAATTTATTCACTAATAGAGTTTTAAGGAAGTTGTTGTTTATTTTGAATTAGCACCATTTACAAGTTGAAGAAGGGCTGGTATAAGGTCATTGGTTATGATAATAATAGGGGTTTTATTGTCAGTAGGAGAGAGAAGTTTCGTAATTATGCATGCCCTAGACGACCATTTTAGGCGGGGATATATGGAGAGAAGTGAAGATAGATTTTATTTTCAGTTCCCTGCAAACGTTTTTCATTAGTTCCGAAGTGAAGTTTGCATCTTTTTCTGCCAGTAAATATTTAAGCACACCGTGACGGCAAATTATGTGCTCGAAAAAAAAATCCTGCTTCTGTTTTGGCCGATTGATCTGGAATCGTAAAGGTTTCATGATATCTTGTGAAATAATCTTGGCGAGTTAAATGACATCGGTTAACTCGGAGGGATAGGGGTAGTGGTCCAACAATATCCAAAACTAATTTCTAAATTGGGTAGGCGGCTTCAACCAGTGGCTGTAATGGAATATTATTCACGCGTAATTTGCTCTTTTGGCATTCGATGCAATGCTGAACGTACTGGAGGGTGTCCGAATAACAGCCTTTCCAGCTGAAGTGTCGCTGGACCATTTTCAGCATTTTCTCGATTCCGCGATGATTCCTGATAGGGGATTATCGTGGCAACGAGTCAAAATGAATTTCCGCATATTTTTGGGTGCACATATTATAAAATTTGGTTCAATCTTCGAAGGGTCAACTTTCTATAGCACATTTTCCTCATCGTAAAAGTAGCCGGACTAATGGGAACTCCTTGAACCCGTCCCATCGCTATTCTCCACGAGTCATTCAGTTTATGAAACAGTGTTGCACCGTGTCGGCCTCTTCGCAGGGTACTAATGGGGGATTCTCGCACGAAATGAAATCTTCTTCCTCACCTTTACTGCAAACAGATTCTAAAGACATCATGTGGTCAGGTTCAAATTTAATGGTCTTGTTCTCAAAATAAATCAAGCTACGATACTTTTTCATAAAATCCAAGCCAAATATGCCTTCATTGAGTGTGTCCCCTAGATTTATTACTAAAGCATCATGAGGGTAAACACGATTGTCTATACAGAGAGGTACGCGACTCTTACCGTTTGTCATCAATACATGACCTGAGGCGCTTCTCACTCACGCGCGGTCGTACGGGGCAATACCTAATGTATCTAAAAGGAACACTCTTTCGTGAAGTATCGTGACCGCCGCGCCTGTGTCTACAAGGAAGTGACGTAATTTTCCTATAATCTGCACGCTAATCGTCATTCCTTTCACTGGAGTGATGGATAGGATGAGGTCTTCCCCAACCCGCTGGTCGGGGTCATCCCGTTTCCCGAGGCCATTCGGTTTGAGCGCTCTGGACAATTAATTGGAAGGTGGCCAACTTCCTTACATATTCCGATGCATAGCGGGGGACAGTCTCGGGAAATATGTCTCCTTGCTCCGCAGTTAAAACAAGCTCGAGTTTTAGAGCGACAATCGCGAGCTATGTGGCCCGCGCACCCACAGGAAAAGCATTTTGCAGCGTATCCGGTAGAGCTCAAGAGCACCACAAAAGACGAGATTCCTACATAATGAGCGCGCTTTATGTCCAAACCCAGGGGGGACAGGGAATTAACGTTTCCTTCTATATCGGACAGGGATACGGTGGGTACGTCATGAGTATTATATTTTGCGATCGACTGTAAGAGGTGCTCAAGGTTGGCGTCGTTACTTGCCAGGTTCAGGTATCGGTCATCAATAACACTTTCAATTATCATTGGCAGTGGAAATATTTGTTTGCAAGGAAGTTCTTACACTGTGGAATTCAGTTAAGGCGGGTATGTAATTTACTTTATCGCTGGCCGAACACCCAGATGCAAGAGTAAGGGTGCCTTGCTTACTGATGGATAACTTGGAGTATTTTTGAGGGCAGTCGATAGTTAATTCGGTGACGCTACTGAGGCTAAAGCGCCACGTTCCAGGCGTTTCGCCCTCGATAAACATTGAATATGGAGACTGAGCTAATCCTATCTGGCAGTTCTGCTTTATGAGTTTTGTTTTCCGGAGAAAAATGGCAATGTTACAGGAGCGGGAGTTAGGAGTTAGTATTGGGTAAGCCTGAGGACACACGATCATGCTTTCAGTTCTACATTGCTGTGAGTAGTCGTAGGGTAAGAGTACAAAGTTGCTCTGTTCCGTTGAGACGGCCAGATAAGGCGAGTCAGGCTGTATGAGGACAGATTTATTCCCACCATCGGTGGTCGGGAAAGGTAGCGCTCGCAACACCTTGAAACTCATTCCCTTTTGCGTCAACGGCAGTATTATGAGTAATTTGATGTCGCCCATCCGCCGGATCACTCTCACGCTAGCAATGTCGTACATGATCGCGATTTTGTGGTCCAGATCGCGGGGGAGCGACCAATCGGGCAGCAGCGCTCCGGAAATACTTTTCAGGATACCCTGGAACTGGCTGGGAGGGAGTAGGGAAGGTATGGACTTCCCAGCCTCGGCGAGTCGCACTTTAGCCTTGAAAAGGTCTATCTCATGTTGCAGTTCAGCGATGTGGCGAGTGAGGGCAATAAAAGCGGTATGGCTGTAGCTGAAGACTTTAAAAGCGTATTTTGTTGAAGCTATAGTCTCAGTATATGCTTTGATACTCTTTTCTATATATTTTTTTGCATGAGTTCTAGGGCTTTCCCTGTCGAAGAAATCATGTCTTTTAAGTGTATTGGATGCGTTTGACAGAAATGTATATCGCGCATTTAGGGCATGCTCGGTGCGAATGGATAACCCTTCTATTTTCTTATCTAATGTTTGTATCTGATGGTCGGTCGCCGTGCCTGTAAAGTAATGCAGTCCGTAACCGACCACGTCAAACAATCCTCTGCCCTTACGAGTTGCTTCGGTGGCTCCAATTAACATTTCTAATTGCCTTTCCAAATTGTTTAAGTTGAACCGTACACTTTGTTAGATATAGCAAATCATATTAGAAAAGAGATGTTAGCAAAGTGAAAAAACATGCTCGCGTTTGGTTGTGCTGTTAATTTTAAATTAATCTCATGGAATTGGGTGTTCTGTCATTTAACTATGTCCACTGCAGCTGTTAGCTGAGGTATGTGAAGGTCTATGTTCACTATCCATTCACTCACTATGAAGTACAATTGTCCTTTCGGGACGAAAAGTAGACCAGAGGTGTTTGCTCCACTCAACAGTCCTATTGTCACTAGACACACATTCTGTACGGTAAGGAGGTCCAAGGTTTCTATAAGGAGGAAATTAAAGGTTAGATTAGAATATATAGTTAATGCGGTCGCAGAGCTCACATGGCGATCTCGCGATCTCCTTTATTTTGTTGGATTAATTGTCTTTTCCGTCTTTTATTGAGAATATGTCGCCTACGCTTATGCTCTTTCCGCGACGGGGGGTATTCCCTCCTTTTTTCAATTTCGGCTGGGGGACGAGGCGCTGAATCTTCCAATGTTAAATTTGAAACTGCAGTTTTGAACACAATGGGGAGGGGGGGCAAGTTGGAGTTTGTGAAGTATTCACCGGCTTCCACGACAGCGGTTGGTGGACTGCTTTGTCCGTCGAAGGGTGAGGAGGCAGGAGAGGAATCCCCTCCTCTCTCTTCGTTGGGCGGGATCTCCGGTGTTGAGAGACTGCGACCTGGCGTGGGTGGCGGTCCATCCGCCTGGGCTGGAGGCGAAAACGGTGGGGTTTCATCCACCAGGAGTAGTTTCTTCCCTGGGTTGGTGACGCTGGAGCTAGACCCTCTCCATCTCCTGCGGAATACATTGGCTGGCTGCGTTGCCCTTCCCCATGCTGTAGATACCGGAAGGCACTCCAATACTCATCACCGCCACCCAGGTGTTGTCGCACGGGAGAAGGGAAGCGACCCGGTGTGGGCGGTGGTCCATCCGCCTGGGTTGGAGGCGAAAGAGGTGGGCTTTCATCCCACCAGGAGTGGCCATCGGCCGCCGGAAGGCGGTCGTAGATTGGAGGTGTCTCGCCAAACAATTCTTTGATCTTCCTTGCTACCTTCTTTCTCCGTAGCAATTGTCTTACTGCTATTACTCGGGCCATACCTAATAGGCAGATACAAGGGAGGGAAGTAGGGTGAATTAAGAGCGTATCCTCCCGGGCAGGGGCCGCAAGTGATAAAATATCTCTGACGATGGAGGATGATTTTGGAGATTTTCCCCTTGAAGAGGCTCGGTTGGTGAACCATTGGTGATTTTATCTGGCTGCGGAATGTGGACTTGATTATGGTTGGTCTGGGCGCCTTGCTCAGTCTCGAACTCGTCAATCACGCGTCCTGCTTGTGCGTAATTAGGTGGCGGTTTGGGCTATGGTGGTTGTGGAAGCAAATTCCTGTGGTGCGCTGTCAGAATCCTCCCGTCCCGGATATTCTCAATGTCACAGGTCGCCTTACTTCTAATTTTGACTACCTTATAGGGGCCAACCCACTTCGAAGTAAACTTTTTTGACTGCCTGGGCGTAAGTACCAAGTACGCAGCAACACAAGTTGAATGTTAAGAATAGGCGGCAAACGTAAGTTCCTATTGTATTTATAATGCTCATTTTTTATGTTACGCTGGTTCATTCTGCTGCCTAATCTCGTCGAGAGAACATCGTTCCGTGCTTGAGCTCTTCAGCCAGTCCACGAGGCCGCTGCCATCGACGCTGCAAAACCTTCTGGTTTTGGCCAGTCAAGCCTTCCATCGAGTCTGCACGCATGCGTCAACTCAGCCATAGCCATAGTTACACTTACACACACTTACACATAGGCGACTTGAGTCCTTCTCAGCCGTAGCTCCGGTGGGGGGAGGCTAACTTGTCCCTCCTTCTCACCCTCCGGAGGCGCTCGTGCTGTGTCCCCTTTAGGTCATCCCGTCCGGTTACCTCTGGAAGGGAGTTTACTCCCATTGCACTCCATTGGGACCCGGGCGGGTCCACTTCTTAGTGCTAGGGCGGGAAGGCGACTTGGCACGGACCTGCTGTGCGCGCTTTGCGGATCGGCAGGGGTGTCTTTGGCGTCCCCCTACTTTCCCCTCCCCCCATTAGGTCGGCTCAAGTCGCCTCACACACCACTACCAACACAAACCCAATCTTACTCTCCCCCAACCTTGATACATAGTGCTACATAGTGCTTACTCATATTATTTTTCCTTTATCTAAACCCCCACCCACCCCCTTCAAATTGGTCTCTTTGGGTGGAAAGTTTTGTTAGTCCCCCCTACCTCCCATTTAGAACTCAAATCTTTTGTCCGTTTTGCTCTAAGTCCAACGGTTAAGGAGATAGAGGCCATATTTCGTTTAAGACGTTGTCGGTGGCGCCATCTGTTGAGCCAAGCCACGTACTACGCAGTTAAACCAGTTTTTCCATTTTCCTAAGACGTTTCTGAAACGCAACCTACCCCCTCCATTAGGGTCCCAATCGGTAGCGGGGGCGTTTGATCCACCCTCCCCCCTAATTCGGACTCAAATCTTTTCTCAGATTTGAGCTATCTCTTACCGTTCTCGAGTTACGGCCCTTTCCTTAAAAGACGTTGCGGGTGGCGACACGAGTGTCGGCCACCCGAACTACTCTCAAAGCCCCCCCGTTGAAATCTCCAGAGCGATCAACAGGTAGGTGCGCCCGTTGAAATCTCCGGTCTATATAGCGTATTATATGCTACAAAATCGCCCTTTAAACAACTTTTAAATTTTACCTTGGGCCCTCCCGGGCCGGGATCCACCAAAATGGATCCCAAAGCTACTACTCCGACTCCCGCTGACCAAAATACTCAGCTAAAGCTACGCCCTGACACTCCTTCGTCGTCTAACCAAAACTCTGCGCTCCAAACCATTCTTAATCTGTTTCCTGCCACCTCATCAACCGCTCAGACGGTATCCATCCCCATCCCCTCCAAAGCTTTGGCAGACCCCCGTTTACAATCCATCCTTTCCACTTATGGAGTGAAATTCCCAGCCTCCATGCCTGCCGCCTCAACCACTCAAAGCTCTTCAAAGCGCACTGCCCCCGCCGATTCAGAATACACCACTGTGGTGTCCAAGCGGAAGGCAAAACCCTCCTTAAATGACGAAGTACGCCTCACCCCAACCGCTAACCGTTTCACTCCCCTGTCCACGCCCGAAAGCGAGACGGAAGCTGACCAAACCCCAGCCGTGATGGAGGATGAACCCTCCGAACCTCAGTCGCGGCTGAAACTTCCCCCTATATACCTTAAAGATATCCGAAACTGGCAAGAGAAATACAACTCCCTTCGTTCGGCATGTGTCCTCCCTCCAGTGGCCACCCTAGTCCGTAATGAAATACGATTAAACTGCTAAACTGTTTCTGATTTCCGTGCAGCCACCTCCCTCCTTAGATCAAAAGGTTGGGAGCATTACACTTATCAACTCAAGTGTGATAAGAAACGCCACTTCGTTCTTCGGGGCCTCCCATCAAACACCCCAGTGGCGAGCATCGAAGAAGCTTTAGCGGATATCGGCTTTCCTACTGACCAAGTCGTCCAGCTAAAGACTACACGTCCTTCCCCCATTGAACACGCAGAGAGAAATGTGATCCGCTCAGAAAATCCCACTGCTGAACTTCCTCCTATCCCCCCAAAGGAACTGCCATTGTTTCAAGTTCGCCTACAAGATCCTTCGAGGTACGAAGATTTTATGCAAACGACCTCTCTTCTACATCTGCGTACGAGCGTCGAACCCTACCGGCAACCTGTAGGCCCCCCCAGTGCATGTCATGCCAGCGCTACGGCCAAACGCATAAAACATGTGGCCTAAATCCCCGCTGCGTAAAGTGTGCTGGCAACCATCACTATCGCGAATGCACAAAATCAAGAAACGAGCCTGCAAAATGTATAAACTGCGGTGGAGCACATACTGCAAATTACAGGGGCTGTATCGTCCATAGAGAACTCATGCTAAAAATACGCGCCAAAAGAGAGGGCTTAGTCTCTGGCAACAGGGTGACTGCACCCACAGCTCCAACCATCTCCGAGGCTGCTTTCCCCCCCATAGAAAACGCTTGGCAATCCCGTTCCAACCCCCTTACTGGTATCTCCCGTGCTCAGGCCGTCGCCAACCCTCCCCCTGCCTCCAATCCCCTCCCCACCCAACCAAACGCTAACCTTGACTCTAACCTTTCTCAAGAATCCTCATCCCAATCTACCCTGAAGTCCTCCCTACTCTCTATCGTTGCTAAAATCCTTACGGTAGATGACAATGCCTCCCTAATGTCAATCCTAAAAACGGACCTAATCCCGTGCCTCCTTAAACTCCTGAATGGCCTGTAAACCCGTCTACTCTCCTCACCACCTAAGCTTCCTCCAGTGGAACTGTAACAGCATCAGGTCAAAATCACTCGAGCTACAGCACCTCACGGCCGTCTACTCCTCGGATATTATACTTCTTCAAGAAACAAAGCTGACTGTCAACCAAACCTTCTATATCCCCAACTACAGAGTCTTCCGCAGAGACAGGCCTGATTCCAAGGCTGGAGGCGGAGTAGCAATCCTCATCAAGAAAACCATTCCTTGCTGCCAACTATCACCACCTGCTACTAACAAGCTTGAACTTGTCGGTATTACAATAAAGACCAGGGAAGGGAATTTAAACATATGGTCAGTTTACTTCCCGCCCAGCACCAGCAAATATCCCCAGGAGGACCTGGATGCAATCAAATGTATCCTCATCCCAAGGGCTCTGCTAGGTGGCGACTTCAATGCCAAGCATATGGCCTGGGGTTGCAAATGCAACTCTACTCGCGGCAACTCTTTGCGCCGTCTCCAAATCTCGGAAAATTTTGCCATACTGGCTCCTCCATCCCCAACGCATTTCACCCCTAACCCCGTAGACTCTGACATCCCTGACCTCGTCCTTACCTCCCTTCCTCCCAATTTTCACCTTAAAAATGTAAACAATGCTGCCTCCGATCACTGTCCACTAACCTACACTGTTTCCCTGAATCCGACGATCCCCAACTCACAAACCATAAAAGTCAACTGGAAACGGTTTCATTCGACCTGCTGCGTTACGCCTCTGGAACGCCCGATCCTCAACATAAAAGAAGACATTGACTCAGCCATCAAACAGTTTACCTTGACCCTCACGTCGATAGCAAATTCTTCCCACTTCCGCCAAGATCCGGCAATTCTAGCTGGTCAAACTCTGCCGGCTGAGATTTTGAACCTCATTCGGAAGAGAAACAGCGCAAGACAGCTATGGCTGCGTACCCACCGGCCCATTGATGGCCGCAGATACAGGGCTCTTCGCAACCTTGTCACCTCCTCCCTCAGAAAGGAAAAACAATCCCTCTGGGACAAAAAGATCAGTTCCCTGTCTTATGAGGATAACTCAGTATGGCCACTCGCCCGATCACTCCGAAAAAGATCTACATCCCCAGCTCCTCTCCTTCATAACGGGTCATTATCATACTCCGACCAGGAAAAGTGTGAAATCTTCGCCGACATCTTGGAATCGGTCTTTTGCAACCCAAATCCATCCCATCTTGACTCCCCCGCTAACCAAACTTTCGACTCTATCGCATTTACTCCCCCTCCTGCTATCCCAGCGGCTACAATGACCGACTTAAAGGCCATCATTAATAACTGCAAAGCCAAATCCGCTCCCGGCCCTGACCGCATCTCATACAACCACCCCAAAAACCTCCTCATACACTTCCTTAAACACCTTCTGTCCATCCTGAACTCATGCCTCTCACTCTGCTATTTGCCTGCCGCCTGGAAGTGTGCAAAAGTCATACTCATACCCAAACCCGGAAAAGATCCTAAGGACCCTGGTAATCACAGACCCATCAGCCTTCTCCCCTGCATGGGTAAGGTCCTGGAGCGTGTCATTCACTACCGCCTTGATGAGGAACTCACTGCACTAAATATCCTACGGCCGGAACAAACGGGCTTCAGAAGAAAAACAGCAACCACCCACCAAAACCTCCGACTTGTCGAGCATATTACTTTTGGATTCAACATTATAAAACACACCCAGGTCGCCTTTCTAGACATCAAACGGGCCTTTGACCGTGTCTGGAAAGAAGGACTCGTCTACAAACTCTCCGAGACTGATATCTCTTTCTCTCTTGTTAAAATTATAGCATCATTCCTCTCAAACAGAACTTTCTTTGTCTCCATAAACTCTCACAACTAAAACCCGAGAAAAATCCTTGCTGGCGTCCCTCAGGGTGCTGTTTTATCCCCAACCCTTTTCAAACTTTATATAAATGATCTCCCCTCCCATCCTAAAACCCAAGTGTACCTGTACGCCGACGACACCACCATTGCATCTCAGTCTTTCTGTCCCGACACTGCAGCAGACAACGTCCAGGAACACCTGGACTTAGTTGAAGAATGGATGGACTCTTGGACACTCCGTGTCCATCCAGACAAATGCGAACATGTCAACTTTGCAAGAAAGTGGAAGAAACCCTGCTCTACGGCCCTTTTTTATGGTAACTCCCGCATCCCCCTTAAAAACTCAGAAAAATTCCTGGGAGTCATACTGGACAGGAAACTTACCTGGCAGGAGCATACTAAGTACGTGCTCAACAAGGCAAACGCGGCGCGTGCTTCCCTGTTCCCCCTTCTAAATCACAGAAGTCCCCTTAAACTAAGTACCAAATTGATCCTCTACAAATCCATGATTCGCCCCATCCTGACATATGGCTACCCAGCCTGGGGAGCCATATCCGACACAAACATAAAGAAAATTTGCACTTTTCAAAATAAAGCTATCCGTCATATAGCTGAAGCCCCCTGGTTCTTTCGCAATGATTCCCTCCACAAAGATCTGCAGCTACCACCCATCAGTACCTACCTCCAATCCATTGCTTCGTCCTTTTCCAAATCACTGCCCATCACCCAAAACCCCTTATTAGAATAACTATGGTCCTACGATAACAATCCACACTTCAAGCATAAACGTCCTAAACTTACCGCAATGCCCAACATAAATTAAGCATCCTTTCTCCGTAACCACGCCCTAAAATACCCATATCATACCACCGTTTATCAGCATCAGCTGGAAATCGGGACAAGATGCGCAAGGCGCAGTACTATATCGGTTCGGTTACGCTGGTTATTCTCGGCCGCTTGTGCGCGAGCGATTTGGAGCCGGCGTTGCAAAATGTGATCGTACGGGGGTACCTCCGTGTAACACGGTAGGAGGGGTCGTAAGACATCATCCCAAGGCATATCCAATTCCCTCCCATATAAAAGGTAAGGAGGAGTTTGCTCTGTGATTCGATGTTTGCTATTTCTGTACACAAATAATGCAAAATTTAGTTGACCGTTCCAATCCGAGTGGTCTTGGTTGACATAGTGAGAAATAACGGCGGCAAAAGATTGGTGCGCCCTCTCCAGCCTACCATTGGAAGCGGGATTGTAAGGGGAGGTAAAAATTGTCTTTACTTTCAATAGATCACAAATTCCCCTCATAAGCTGTGATGTGAAATTGGCACCTCTGTCAGTGAGAAGGGTGGCTGGCACCCCATGACGGCAAATGATCTGCTCTACGAAGGCTCGAGCTACAGTTTCTGCGGATTGATCAATGATAGGTATGGCCTCCGGTTATGTCGTAAGATAATCTTGACATGATAGTATGGAGCGATTGCCTCTATTGGATACTTTTAATGGACCAATTATATCCAAAGCAATTTTCTCGAACGGATATGACGCTTCGGTGACAGGTTGAATAGGTATTCTTTCCTTTCTTCCCTTTCGTTTCTTGCAGCTTACGCAATTACTAACGTAATCTCGAGTGTCGGCGTACAGCCTTGGCCAATTAAAATGTATTTGCACAATATTTAATGTTTTGTCTATTCCTAGATGTCCTGCTAGGGGGCTGTCATGGCATCTTTGTAATATGTAATCTCTCATGCTTACGGGTGCACAGATGGTGTATAGTGGATCGGGGGTCTTAACGTGGATTTTATAGAGTACTCCATGCTCGTCTAAGAGATAGTTGGGGTTTCGTTCTTCCGCTAGCATACGCAGTGGTCGAAGTTCCGGACAAATTGACTGTTCTTGCGCAATCTTGGTTTTATCCCAAACTGGCTCGTATTCCGTGTCTTGATGGAGGGCATTTACTATTGGGTTCACTGCGCGGGAGAGAGCGTCTACGTGCGGAATATCTTTTCCTGCTTTGTACTGTATTGTAAACGAGTATTCGGTGAGCTCCATTATCCACCTAGCCAGTCTGGGTTTCGGCTCGGGAAGGGCAAGTAGCCATCGGAGCGGGCTATGATCAGTGATTAAAGTGAACGGACGGCCTAAAAGATATACTCTGAACTTTCTAATCATATGTACGACCGCCAAACACTCAAGTTCAGTGGCGGAGTATGCTTTTTGCTGCTGTGTCAACTGCTTGCTGGCGCATGCTATCATATGCCCGCCATCTTCAAAATTCTGCAACAGCACTCCTCCAATCGCCACGGAAGAAGCGTCAGTGGTCAAAATGAATTCTTTCGAAAAGTCAGGGAATCGCAATACCGGTTGACTCGTGAGACAAGCCCTTAATTTTTCAAAAGATTCTTGTTGCTCTCTTTCCCAAATAAACTCCGTATCCTTCCTTGTTAGCGAGGTAAGAGGACTCCAAAATTGAGCAAAATGCAAAATAAATTTCCTGTAATATCCCACTAACCCAAGGAACGATTGCAGTTGCTTAACGTTACGTGGTGCTGAAAACTGCTTATTGCATGTATTTTTTCTTCATCGGGTTCCAACCCATTAGCGGAAACGACGTGACCGAGGAATTTCACTCGTGTTTGTAAGAATTCACATTTTTGTGGTTTCAGTTTCAAATTCGCTTTCCTCAGTCTTGAAAAAATTTCTCTCAAGCCTAGTATGTGTTTTTCCATGCTCTCATCATGCCATAATATGTCGTCGAGATGGAACAAAACTCCTCGATTGATCATTCCATCTAGTACGGTTGTCATAAGACGCATGAATGTGGAAGGCGCGTTCGAAAGGCCGAATGCCATCCTGTTGCACTCGTAGTGCCCGTCTGGAGTGCTAAAAGCGGTTTGTGCCCTGTTTTTTTCGTCTACTTCAACTTGCCAGTAACCTTGAGATAAATCTAGGCAACTGAAATATTTTGTCCCTCCTAACTGATCGAATATTTCGTCCATATTTGGCAGTGGAAATACTTCCTTTCTAGTGACGGCGTTCAGAGCGCGATAGTCAAAGCAAGGCCTATACTTGACAGGTTCGCCTGGAACATGCTTTTTCTTTACTAGAATCAGAGGAGCAGACCATGGACTGGTAGATGGAGATATTACTCCCTGCTCAAGCATATCCCCGATGGCCTCCTTTAGAGCTTCACTTTGAGAATGAGGGACGCGATATGGAGCCTTTTTAATGGGTTTGGAATCTCCCACATCTATGGTATGCTGTACCAGGTTGGTGCATCCCAATTTAATATCCCCGTGGATAAAAATATCTGCATACTCTAGTAAAAGTTGCTTTAAAGAGTCAGTCGCTTCATTTGGAGTATCAGAAAACGAGAATAGTGACAGTAACTCAGCGGTGGAGTGGTGCTCGGGCCACATTTCTGGGGTTTCTGTTTCAATCGAATTTACAGCTAGTAATTCATGACTTTCTGAAAAAATGTTGAAACTGTATAAGGACCCTTTTCTTAACATCTTTGGTTCGGGCCGTGTGTTACACAACAACAAAGGTATTACACCATCGGGGGAGACGGTTGCTAGAACTGGAAGTATTAATACATCTCAGTCCCTTCCCTGAATAATGATATCCTCGCCATAATAATCCTGAATCTTGGTACTCGTCAACATAACCGAGCGTGGAGGAATTTTAATTGTATCAACAAATGTAGCTTCATGCGACGCTTTCTCTTGCGTACAGGTTACTCGTCCTTCTGTCCCGCAATTACTTTCTGCATGGACTACGGATGGATTGCTATCAACAACTTACGTTTTACATTCGCCTTTCTGCCCAACAGTTAGATTTGCTCAAATAAAAATTTCTCGCGTACAGGTTACTCGTCCTTCTGTCCCGCTAGAGTGAGTGGCCTCAACCAAGACATCTTCAGTATCCCCAAAAATGTCCCCAAGCAAACCGGTGCTTGTGACTTCGATTCCTGACGGCACTAATATATCATCACTCAACTCTTCCCAATTCAATTTTTAGGTTTCCAAAAGGGAAACTTGTACTCTGCATAATACTCACAGCGGCACCGGTATCCACTTATAAGGAATACACTCTACCTAGTACTGTAACCGAGACCGTCAAGCCGACTTCTGGTGCTACGACGAGCACTAATTCGTCCCCGACCTTCCGGCCGGGGTGGCCGCGTTTCCCTGATCTCGGTTTTGGGTGGGGGTGGGACAATCTATCGGGCGATGGCCCGCTTGCTTGGACACGCCGCAAATCATCAGAGGGAAATCTTTACTGACATGGCTCCCTTCCCCACAGTTATAACATGCGCGGGGTTTTGTACGGCAATAGCGCGCGATGTGTCCCACCTTTTTACAGTAATTACAAGTCCGAGGCGCATTAGTTACGTTCCCTCCACCCACCGGCAGTCTAGACTGTGGAGGCTTCGTGTGTACACTTGTCTGGATTGCGTACACTTGATCCGAAAGACTAGGGCTCACAGTGGGGTTTAAGATAGGCTGGAGATGGGGTTGAACATGACTCGTTAAGAAATATCGTGTCGGGTCACTGTACGGAAAGGTTGTCGGTGTCTTCACGTTAGGACTACGCACGGGCATACCAAAGTCATGGTTCTGCAAGAAGTTTACTTCCCTAACGCCTGAGTAATTACGAGCATTGAGTTCCTCTAGGTTATCATATTCCTCAGCCTCTTGCATGGTTCTTGGATTGCGCACTAGCACGAATCGCCCAATTTTTCCCTAAGTCCGACCAAGAACTGTGAGAGGAGGCGGTTCTCGAGCATAATTCCTGTCGCTTGTGAGTCTGGGTCTAGAAAAGCATCTCTTAGTTTTCGTCCCAATTCCCTGAGACGGGAAGAATACTCGTTCACGCTTTCCAAGGGGCGTTGCAAACAGCTTGTGAACATTCTTTCAACAGAGACCAGTGAAATTTTTGGAATGAAACGCTTTTTCATTAGTTAAGAAAAAAGTTCATAAGACTCAATAACGTGAGGATTTGACTTAATGAATTCGGCAGCGGTACCGCTCAGACGCAGCCGTGCTACGCTTAAGGTCTGATTCTCACTCCACCCGCTAAGATGACTCACTAACTTAAGATTATTCCTCGATGCTTACGTCCCCATCACCGTTAAAACTCGGAATTAAATAAATGTGATGTTCTGAAAATGTTTGTTGCATAGTTGGATGGGAAACAGGGTCGCTTTCTATCATATTAACAGCGGTAGGAAAATCGATTAAGTTCGTATTGTTTGGTGATAAATCAAGCTCCCGAGGCAGAGATTCGCCAAAGCGCCCATACGTGCCCTTTCCACCGAAATCCATTATGATTTAAAGACAATACGGCTAGGACAAAATTCATTCGCCATATGTTAGTAATACTATATAACTGATTCTCGTTAATAAAAAAATGGGGTTAGTTTCCTTTTAGCATTACGCGTAACTACTTCTTAAATTGAAATTCAATCATACGAATGAAGTATGATGGACCGAAGGCAAGTTGCATTTAAATAAGACCCTCCAAGACTCCGCAACCCCACACCTGACACCAATATGTCGCGTGGACATAGTAGGGTTGGGTTCGTGGAATCAAAGAAGGGCTTTCCTTGCTATACATTTATTGGACTTACTACACAAGGAGTCCGGCCCGGAAGGAAAGAGGAAGCGTAGAGACAACAGCGGAGAAAGCAAGGTTGACTTCTAAGGGGCTCACAGTTTGATCCAAAGCCGGGGTGATGTCGCGGGGACATGATGCTAGTTCTGATGTTTCGGAAAAGCCAAGTAGATGGCAGTCTCAAAACAAAATGTCGCGGGGATCTGATGCTCGGACATCTAGAAGGACTCATGCGAGCTAGTGTCCTTTTCGCCGAATCCGTGATAGCAAATTTGGTGAACAGTGGCTGGACACAGTCACCCACTACCGAGGTTAACCTGCTTTTTCCCCTTCCGCTAATGATACGGAGTTCGGCGTCCGGTCTTTGTACCCGGGAATTCATATATAAACCCCGAGCGCCCCAACTTCATTGCCAGAATCAAGGAGACATCAGACGAGAGCCTACTACTTTCTTGGGATGTCATCTAGCAACTCTGCTTTTCCGGTGGTCCAGGTGAGGAGGAAGACACACCGTCGTGCCAACTCCTTCAGAGACTTCATGTCTACGAAGGGAATTGCACAGCGTGGGAATAATCGTCCGCAAGGCAAAGAATCTCCAGCTGTTTTGCCGGGGGTATCTAAGTCTTCGGCAAATTCATCATCAGGTGTTGAAGCCTTGGCTCTCAGCCCGTCGCAGTGCTTGGAGGAGACGAAGGCCCGAAGCGGGACAGCGGAGGCAACAGCAGACCTCGGCCCTTTACAGGGCCAGGTGGTGAAGGACACCGCAGGCGGCGTCAAGCGAAAGAAGGCATCTGGAAGGAACCAGAAGCCAGAAGATTCCGCGGTTACGCGGATGCCGAATCTTCAAGGAGACGATAGGGCGGAGCGTGCGCTGAGCGCAGAGGAGGGGGAAGGCGACGACGGATTTACCTTGGTTTCTTCCAAGAGGAAGTAAAGGAAACCGCTTCTGACGAACGACGCAGCCGTCCCGGAAGCAACACCTCTACCGGCATCGGCACCTAAGACGCTGCGACCACCGCCTATCGTCGTCTATGGGGTCACCGACGTCCAGGGACTGATTGACCAGCTGTCGGGCGACATAGGTGTTGCTTTCGGCTTGGAAGTTCGAAGAGCTTTAATCCGGATCATCACCTCCAACAGAGAGGGGCATGAAAAGGCACTCTCCTTGCTGCAGAGCAAGAAAATCCAACACCACTCGCAGCCCATTGAAAGGGTGCCAGGGATGAAGCTGTTCATCAAGGGTATATCTCGATGGATAGCAGTCGAAAAGGTATCCGAGGGACTCAGATCCCTCGGATACGAAATTCGTAGCGTACGTCGCCTTACGGTCACGGAGGACGGAAAACCGGTCCCCATAGATCGCCACGTAGCGAACGTGGTAAAGACTCCATCGGCCATCGCCCCCGGGGACATCCGCCAGCTCTGCCACCGCTACGTCACTGTGGAGCGTTACCGTGGAGACAGAGGTCCACTCCAGTGCAGCAACTGCATGCGGTTTGGACACATCGGCATAGCTTGCTGGTGTGCGAAACGCTGCATGCGCTGTGCTGGAGCACACGCAGTCAAGGAATGGTCCCGAGGAAGGGGAGATGATGCCATCTGTGCGAACTGCGGAGGACCTCATACGGCCGTCTCTCGCCGGTATCTCGCCTTTCAGGAGGCTGAGCGGCAACAACACGCCAACGCAGGCAAGCCAGCACCAGGGAAGCAGGCGCCCAAGAAACCGGCAGCGGAACCGGGACAAAAACCATTCCGACAAGTCGATCACGCTACAACCTACGGAGCAATCCTGAAGGGCCCTTCTCAGGACAAGGTTCAGGCTCTCTCCGGAGAAGAGGGGAACATGGAGGTGGATATCACAGATCCACCCAGGGATTCTGAGGCGGTCCGAGAACCACCACCAGCGCCAGCCGTAGGAGAGGCCAACAAGGGGAACTTGTCACCCCCTGACAGCCTCCCTCCGAAGGAAGCGACCCTTCCTTTTTCTTCCGAAGGGAAGAAGAAGAAAAAGAAGCAGAAGAAGAAATCCCCGAACACCACCGGGGAAGAAGGAATAGCCATTACGAAGCCAACCCAGAGGGCGCTTGGGAACACCCTCCGAACGGCAAGTGAAGAATGCGAAAAACCAAGCCAGAAACAGGAAAAACGGAGAGAGGGGACATCAACTGATAAGTCTCCAGTATCCGCAGAGTCCTCGCTGACACCAGACAGAGAGGACCAGGAATTATGGCAGACCATTGCCGTTATTGCATGCACCTTGAAGAGGCTCGTCACCTCGACGCAGGGCAAACTTCTCCTCTCACTCCTGGAAGAGCTGGTGCGCAGCAGGATCGGAAATTCAACCAACCATGGCTGAACGACCCGTCCTGCTTGCGCAATGGAACGCCAACGGAATTCTTTGCCGACGCGAGGAATTACGGGTGTTCCTCCAGGAGAAGGGAGCCATAGTCGCCGCTGTCAATGAGACGCACCTTCGGCCAACGGACGCCTGGAGGTTTCCTGGCTGGACCATCTTTAGGGCGGACAGGTATCCCGTGCGACAACGACTTAGCACATCAGGAGGGGCGGCCATCCTCGTCCACAGGTCCATCGAGCACCGAGCATGTAGAGAGATTTCTCACCCGCTCGCGGAGGCTGTTTCGGTGGACGTACGGACAAGAGGAGGATGGCTCCGGGTCTCATCTCTGTATTTCCCACCCGGGAAACCTTGGGATCCGGATCTCATCCAGTAACTTGCGGGGGACAGCGGACCATCGGTCATCTTCAGGGACCTGAATGCCAAGCATCCTACTTGGAATTCACGGTCCTCGAACCCGAGAGGAGAATCCCTGCGTCAGCTAGCAGATGCAAAAGGCCTAACCATCTTAGGACCGGCGATACCCACGCACGAACGAGGGGACGTTTTAGACATTGCGATTGCTCACAATGTAAGGACGTCCCTGAGTTTGTACACATGCGTGGAATTGTCGTCGGACCACAACCCGATCATCCTGGCAGTGGGGAGCCGAATCCCAGTGCTGTCTTCCACCCGGCGATTGGATATGTCGTCGGCCGACTGGAGCAGTTTCCGCAACGTCATCGCTGAGGAGCTGCCAAGAGAGCCACTGGAGGCGACTTCACCGGAGATGGCCGATCAAATGGTCAGCCACCTCACCTCTGCAATAGACGGCGCAATTAAGGCCTCGATACCGCTAATGGAACAAAGAAACTCGTATCTTCGGGTTCCACTTCCAGCGGCGGTTTGAGGCCTCATTGCGCGGCGAAACAACGTCCGGCGCCAATGGCAGAAGTATCGTACAGCGGATGTGAGAAGGCAGCTCTCAGAGCTCAACGTAGCGGTACAGAATGCCCTCCGTGGGGTCCGATCGGACCACTGGGAGGCGCACCTGCGGGAGGAGCTCCTTTCGGAAGACGGCAACGAGGACCGGCCGTCGGTGTGGAAGATATGCCGGAGGCTGCGGGCCCCTCAAAGACTGGACCCGATTATTACCGACGGAGACAGGGAGGCACGATCTCCCATGGAGAAGGCCGAACTGCTCGCTGATCACTTGGTCTGCAGCTTTTCACCCAATCCTGGGAATTCCGCTTCTGCCGAGATTGAAGAAGAAATCGAGGCGTTTGAAAGAGCCGGAGACGCCGATCTGAAAGACGCCTCGGAAATTCCGAGATTCGACGAGAAGGACGTCAAAGAGGCAATACGTCGCCTCCGCACGAGGAAGGCCCCGGGAAGCGACAACATTCCCAATATGGTCATTCGGGAGCTTCAAAAGGCGGCGGTGAGGTCCCTGACAAAGCGCCTAAATGGCTGTGTCAGGATTTTCTACTTCCCGACCACTTGGAGAAGAGCGAGAATCGTCTGCCTGCCGAAGTCGCAGAAATTGGAGGTGGGCCCCGGAGAACTCAGGCCTATGTCCTTGCTCGATGGCTTCGGTAAGATATTCGAGCGACTGCTGCAACAGCTGCTGACTGATTTCGTCCGGGAAAATGACATCCTCCCGGAGGAGCAGTTTGGTTTCCGTGCGCAGCATTCCACAGTCCATCAGCTGGTGCGAGCGGCGGATTTCATCACGAACAGCTTCAACAGGAATAGGGCGGTTGCTGGGGCCTTCTTCGACGTCAGTAAGGCGTTCGATCGCGTCTGGCATCCGGCTCTCTTGTTGACGATGAGACGACTCCATTTCCGACCTTGGATTGTTCGGATGGTTCACTCCTATTTGAGAGACAGGACATTCACCGTGCAATGGCTAGGGGCGAATTAAGGGGTGCGTCGGATCTCCGCCGGCGTGCCCCAGGGATCAGTCCTCGGACCACTGCTCTTCAATATCTACTCCCACGACATTCCAACTCCACGTGGGAACCTCGAGATCCTGTCTCTCTATGCCGACGATACGGCCCTCCTGTGCTGCTCCTGGCAGAAGGTGACCGCGGTGCGAAGACTGAAGAGCGCTGTGGCGGATCTCCTAGAATGGTACCGCCGATGGCGCTTTGCTGTTAACGCACAGAAGACGAAGGCGATCATCTTCCATCCGGGAAATGGACGGCCGACAGGAGTGAACCTAACAGTGAATGGAGTCGCGCTACCGTGGAAATCCGAAGTTACCTACCTCGGAGTGCTGATGGACCGGAAACGCCTTTGGAACGCCCTAGCGCTTCGTGTACGTAGAAAGGCATTCGCGGCGCTTAATCGGCTCCGGCCGATTATCCGCCCGCCGGTCCTGAGTATGGACACGAAGCGTAGACTGTACCAAGCGTGCGTGCTGCCTTTCATCACGTACGCTGCTCCGGTATGGTCAGGAGTGTCGCGAACGAGTCTCGGTCAAATTCAGGGGGTGCAGAATTTTGCTCTTCGTGACATCATGGCACGCGGTCGTTGCGCCCGCGTTTCCGAGATGCACGAGGACGAAAAGCTGGAAACCCTGGACGTCCTTCTGCCTAGAATATCTGGAAAATTCTTCATAAAAGCGGCAGAAGCGGAAGTAAAAGTAATTCTCCGGGTTGGCGACATAAGGGTCTGGCCATGGGACCGCTACAAGCGCCCCATAGCATCCCAAGACGAGCAAGACACCCTTCCGGCAAAGAAGAAGCCAAGGCTGCTCTGAGCGGGAATAAATCAAACGACTGACAATGCAGAAGAATTCTTCCCGCCTTAGTAGCCTTGGAGGCTGAAAAGGGGCAGTGTAAGGGCTACGCAAGAGCCCTTGCCAGAAACTGCTCTATAAGCAAAGCAGAGCAGTGACTGAAGACACTAAAGGTTGTGGAAATCTCTTACGGAGGCCGAACCGGCTGTTGTCTCTACGCTTCCTCTTTCCTTCCGGCCCGGACTCCTTGTGTAGTAAGTCCAATAAATGTATTGCAATGAAAGACCCTCTTTGATTCCACGAACCCAACCCTACTCTGTCCACGCGAAAAATGGAGTAAAGTTCTTGAGGAGTAATTTCCGGGAATATGTGGAATGGGCAAAGTGACAGGCAAGAGATGCTGTTCAACGCTGTTCAACGCTTCGGAATACAACGAGGATGTATTATGTTTTTTTAAAATGCAATCGAGGGAGTCGGCAGAGGTATTTGCTTTGTCGCAGTCATCGTATAGTGCTCTCCCATTATGTGGTATTGGCGGGATGGGTACCTTTTTCCTTTGCAGACAGTGGGCTAGGGTCCATACCGAATTGTCCTTATGTGAGAGTGAACTTATTTTCTCTTGCCAAGTTTTTTCCCAATGTTTTCTAGTTTTGGATGTTACAAGGTTTAGAAGTGCACAGAAGCCGATTTTATCTTGGCGGAGATGAGTGCGTTGCCATGAGGGCTCTGGCCTTGTTTCTAAGTGAAATTAGGCGCCAAATATCCGGAGGTAGTGTGGCACCAGCGATGGAGGCCGGAGAAGGAGGGTAGCAAGAGCGAAGAATGATTTTGGTTAAGGTGCTTGTAAAATCTTGAGCCGCTTTCTCTATGCTGCCTGGAGTGCTAGCAGGACATGGGACAAGGTAAATGGCCAAGCAGTTTTCTTTAAATAGTTTCCAGTTAACTCTTCTAGTTGGTTCTGGTTGTATGAAGGAGTGTAAGAACGCAGTAAAATATGGGGCAGTGGTCCGAGGCTGAGTTATATAGGTTGAGGATTTGGAATGCGATATCTGCGGATAATGGAACTACATCCAGGATATTGGAGGAGTGGGGGTGATGATGGAAGAGGGTAGGGAAAGGCGGTGAGTGAATTGCGATATTTTTGGTAAATAGGAGCTTATGAAGGGCTCGCCCTCTTGTTGTAGTGGTTTTTCAACCCCAGGCAGAATATTTGGCGTTTAAGTCACCACTTTTATGAGCTTTGGGTGCAGTAGCGATGACAGTGCTGATAAGCCAGGGATGTCTGACTTTGAGGATGAAGGTGGAAAGTAGGCTGACAAAATGTTAAGGGTCCCAGTAACTCCTTTTATTGCTATTCCAGCGAGTTCCAGTTTTTGGGTGGGTGGGGGTGAAGTTATGTGAAGAGTACGTTAGTTTTAGATAGGATCATGACCCCGCAACCAGGATCATTGGCTCTATCTCTTCTGATTTTAGAGTAATTTGGACAATTAAATGTTTGGGTATTATTATTTTTGGTTTCTTGAAGAAGGATGATGTCTGGATAATGATTGGTTATTAGGAGGTTTAGCTCTTTTTTTTTGTTTTATATGCCATTTATGTTCCATTGTAAAACTTTAAAGAAGTGGTTGTTTATTTGTGAATTAGGCACCATTTACAAGTTGAAGAAGGACTGGTATAAGGTCATTGGTGATGATGCTAATAAGGGTTTTACTGTCAGTAGGAGAGTGAAGTTTCGTAATTATGCTCAATAGAGCAGTTCTTATATTTGCGGTTGATGATTGGTCATTGATTGAGGGAGAGTGTTCTCCAGAGGTTGGCGGAGGGTGTTGATCGGAGGTTGGGGCAGAGTTAAGAGACGATTAAGGGGTTCACAGCCAAACTGTCAGCTATCAAGAGGGCCCTAAAATACATAAGAGAATGTAATGGCTCTTTTCTCATTTGTTCGCACTCATTGATTTCCCTATAATCCATATCAGTCTTGTCATCAATGCACCTCATGGTTCAGGAGATCTATTATACCCTGTGGTCCCTTCAGATAAAGGGGAAGTAGGTATCCTCTACATGGACTGCTGGTCATGTGGGAATACCAGGCATTGAAAAAGCTGGCAAAGCAGCAAATGAAGCCCTGGTCAATCTCAAAACAGACTCAGCTTTGCTTCCTGTGCTGGATGTCGGGGCTGCCTTGCTGAATTTGGTTCTGAACTAGTGGAAGGAAGCTTGGTGATTCTTGCCAAACAAGGAACTAAAGGCCATAAATTTGGTTGTTTTGACAGAGCCCTCTTCCATCTGGAACATTAGGGGGAAGAGGTCAGGATCACGCGCCTGAGAATAGGGCACTTAGCCCTCACGCACTCTTCATGGAGACAAAAGTGCAACCTTGCAGCAATGTTTTAAAATAAGATGTAATTTAAGCAATAGTTTAGGGGTGGACCCCAACTTTTGAAGTAAGGTTTCCAGGTTTTTAAAGGAAACTGACCTGAACGGACAACTTGAGTTTCCGTTTCTTTTTTTTTAAATAATTATTTTTTTAACTATTTATATGTTTTTTATACATAAATCTATTTATCAAAATTGGATTGAGATTTTAAATGTTTTAAAAAGTGGTGCAAAAAGAACCACTATTACTACGGGTTGGTTTCTTTGGGTAAGACCATTGCCTTCAGCTGAGAGATCTCAATGAAAATATTGGTTAGTACGGAAGAGAGGGGTGATCCCATGGCTGACTTTCATTATGTTCAATGTGCTTATCATTCCAAAGGAAGTATGAGTTCCTGAGGCAGAATTTGCGAGGTCCAGGTTAATCCTTAGCTAATCCCTGTGAGGTGAGGTTTTTGATGAGTAGCATGGAGCCATCAATGGCCGTATTTGTGAACAAGGAAATTACATCAAAGGTCACCAGCATGTTGACTATTTGGACTTCAGCATTCCGAATAATGTGAATGAAATCCATGGAAGTTTTAGCAAAAAAGTCAGTTTTTCTGGCGAAGAGTTGAAGAGCATGTGAAACATATTGCGCTAGCTTGTGGGTTGGTGCATCGATGTTGCTGACGATGGGTCGTCAGCAACATCGATGAGTCATCACCTTAAGTGCCATCAAAGCACGCCGAAATTTGGAAACTAAGAAGAAAAAGAACCACAATGAAACTACAAGATATTAACTTCCATTACTGGAAAGATAGCTCAGGCGTGTACACTAATAGGCAATGGTTCGCATTCTTAAATATAATTACATATTTTATGTGTTTTATACACTCCTTCCCATGTATGGTAAATTTATTCATTCATTTATTTATTATATTACCAACACGAAGCCCGGATACATCATGAAATGACTTTCTTGCTTGCAAGAAAGAAAAACATCTTCAATTGCCATTATATATTTGTGGAGAAAGGAAAGTCAAACGTTTGTATGTCTCCGCACATGTCCAATAATTTGATTTTCCTTTTCAGTATTTGATCTTTTTACCTAATAAACGAAAATATAGTATCCATAGAGCATACTTTATTTCTCTTTAAAATTAGATCTTATTCTCAATCTAATTCGAAACTTTTCATTCTTCACTTGTTTGTTACTGTTGCCACGGCTACAGCGTCACCAAATGAACGAATCAAAACAAACATTATTGCGTACTTCAGAAAAAGCATTCTTTACACACTCACAGACCATAGGCTTTCCTTTCCAACTGAATGACATGGAGCAAATTCTTAACGGTATGGCTTCTCATTTGCGTAAACAAGGATATACTGCTTCAGGTTGCTAATCTTAGTGAATGTATTTGGAAAGAATGGACGGGTGAGATCATTTGTGAGATATATGCCTTTTAAATTTGGAGAACACCTAATTACATACACAACAATAATACTTGCTGCTGAGATAGTCATGTTTTAATTGCTTTGGGCTCTGCTTGAATTGACTGCAGTATCAATCTCTGTAGAAAATATATTTGTAAATGTTCCTTTTGAAGTAGTTAAGATCGTATGTTTTTGGTAGAATTGAACGGGAGTCAAGTGTCCCACGACAGCTATACCTAAACATCGTCAATAATGTTTAGAAAATAGTATTATTTCACATGCGCAATGATCAAACGATACATTGAGTTCAAATCATTCAAAATGGATAGTTAAAATACAACGGTTATAAATAGGAATATTCGATATTTAAGTAGTTAACGAAAAATTAGATTTTTATTGTTTTCTGTAGTGAGGTATTATTTTATTTAATATGCTGAATCAATTCCCAAATACACCTATTAACGCCACAAATCCCTTGCTGTTGTGAAATACTCCTTTTTAATTATGGTGATTGTGATCGAATTCATTTCTTCTTCTACATTCTGTTCGATTGGCATTGCTTTTATTCTTGAAAATGCCATTATTTAAGGATACAAGTGTGACCTTTATATTTCAAATGCATTTAATGTACTCACTTTCACAGCAAACCGATAATGGTTGATTATATGCAGTTTAATTGAGTACACTATGCATTTAGACGGGCTTTATTTTTATACAAATTCAGAATCAATGGAAACAAAATTTATTTAAATATTGGAGCAATGTAAGACAATGAGAAGTCTCCTTGAATTTGAGTGTTTGTGTGCAATAATATAAAAATGTTTAACATCACCAATATAATGGCACGCTCATTTAAACTGTTAAATTCTCATTATGTATGATTAAGGATCATGCATCAATTGTCCTTTGATTATGGAGAATTTAGTAAACCAAATTGTGCAAACATAATAAAATGGCAGCCATCATGACTTCTGTCAAATTTCCTTGAAGAATTAGCAGTTTTAATGTGGCGTTCTTGGATTTATTTTGAAGAATGCACCAAACTCATAGGATTTCATTTCCACCTTACTCATCTCTCAATAAACAATCTGTGTCACAAAAACAGTGTAAAAAAACAGATAGTTCTACATTTGAATGTCCACAATATGAAATGCGCTGTAAGTTGATCAAATTCCACAATAAATAGTATTATTTAGATTTGCTCTACCCCTCATGGTGTACAATCATGACTCCACAGCTAATTAAAAATGGTCTGCAGAAATCACGTTGTGGTGTATTAGCAAGGGAGGAAAAATCTCTCTTGGGTAGTAGCAAGATTCGTATGACATGTTTTGGGAAATGACCCCATAACTCATCACTGCAATTCAAATGACATGGAAAGAAGACGTGGTCAAGTGTTAAACGATACTCATTTGAAATGGGAAAGTTGAGCTTTAATCAGTTCATTACAGATCTGACTGATGTGAGTCTCCCTGTTTAGTTTCCTATCTATATTAATTCGTAGTATTTTAGAATTTTCAACATCAGTACATTTTTATATACTATAACTGCATACATTATGCTGAGTTTTGTTAGTATTTAAACGTAAATGATTAATATGAAACCTTCCTGCTTATCCTGTCTTTGAGTGGCTCTGAATCGTACCTTTGCATCTTCTAGATTTTTATATTTTTGCACACAAAAAGCATAATAATGATATAAAACATATGTAGGTTTAATTTTACAGGGCAAATCAGGTATCATGATGATACCCAAAATAGCTCAATACTAGAAATTTGTCATGAAAATATGGGCATTAAAATTATTATTGGAAGCAAAATGAGGCCATGTCTTTATGGACAAATTAACCCTAGAACTACTAAAAATTTAAGAGAAATTAGGTAAATCAGACTGTTGTGCTACAATACAATTTTCAAGGAAATAATGAAATTAACTCCTAATAATAATAATCTAGAAGGAACTTGAATCCTTAAATGAAACATCCCTATCCTGTTCAATCCCTTTTCTTGCTCATCTCACATTCTCCCCCCTATTACCATCTTGAACAGTCCCTTTGTCGGTCAATATGCCCTTCATCCATTTTTACTGCCTCAATAGGATTTCTCCCAACCAACCCCTCTCTTCACCCACCATACCAAGTACTTTCTCATTGGTTTTCTTCTCGGTCCATTTCACCTTCTCCATTTTCTCCACACCCACATGTCAAAAGCCTCCAGTCCACGACTATCCTCCTGCTTCAATGACCACATTTCCGTATATAACTATGCACCATATCAAAAGTTTCCCGAGTCTTTTTTTAATATCCTTACTCAACGTCCCATTCGTCAACTCTCTCCTCCCTATGAAAGCCTCTGTGCCTAGCATTATTCTTCTCCATACGTCCCTACTACTTTGACCGTATTGGTCCAAATGCTTCAGAGATTAGTGAACTCTTCTACCTGCATTAGTTTTTGCCCTCCTATTTTAATGTTTATCTTAGCTTTTTTCTTTCTGGAAAATTGCATATCCTTTGTTTTAATAATTTTGATTCTCATCCCATACCTGTCGCCCTGAATTTCCAATTCACTCAGCAATCCTTACAACCCCTTGGCTGACTGACAAACTAAAGCTTGGTCATCCACAAACCTAATTAATTTTACGAATTCCCCGCCCACTTTCATTCCTACCTCCAGTTCTTCCCATGCCTCTTTGATCATTTCCTCTGCCTTGTAGTTCAAGATGGCGTCAACTTTGGGCGTACAACGATGTGGCTCTTGTAAAACACGAGTCGAAGTACGTGATATGATTGTTAGTTGCGATATTTGCTCAGGTGTATGCCACCATAAATGCTCCGGCTTAAGTGATATAACATTAAAAGCTCTCTCGGACTGCCATGACATTTACTGGAAGTGTTTTTATGCCGTGTAAATAAGCCCAATATTTACAATATGGCGGCCGACATTGAAAATTTGAAAATCAAGTTACTAACTCTCCAATCTACCGGATCCACGGAAAGTACTACCTTGCAGCCAATTGCAAAGGAAGCTGTAACGTTGTCTACGGAATTGAAACCTGAAGTCAACGAACAATTAGGCCTCAATAGTGACAACTCCGATTTGTGCCCCAAAAATGTAAAAGCAAAATTTATCACCATGAGTTTCGAATCCATCGTTACTGACGAGGAAGGTTTTCAAAAGGTGAATTACCAGAGAAACAAATGCAAACGAAATAAGGTTTTTGGGAGTTGTAAGCAGCCTGCTGTTACGTGCAATTTTGTGGGAGTTCCTCGCAAGACTCTCTTCTACATTGGTCGTGTCCAGTCCAATGCAACGCCTGATGACATTGTGAAGCATCTGTCCGGAATATTTCCTGGGAATGACTTCAAATGTGAAAGTTTGAGAGTTGGTGAAGTTTATAATTCTTTTAAACTCTGTGCGCCAATTAGCCTTAAGGATCAACTTCTTAAAGAAGTTATTTGGCCAGTAAAAGTGAAAGTTGGGAAATTTTTCCCCCCAAAACCGCAGAAACTGACCCCTACTCATGAAGAGACAGAGAATATTGCTGAAGGGTCAGCTGCGGTGGTGAATCCGAACTCCGAGTTGAAAACTAGTGATGCGCCGGTATCCACCTCAGCAACAAGGGGCCACACCGATAACACTACGGAAAAGTGTTCCTTAGAGAAACGTGTTACCCGCCTCAAAACGGGAATATCAAAACCAAAGTCCTTTTGACTAGATAGTATTAATTTATTTTGCCAAAATGTGAGATGTCTACGTAATAAGATAACGGAGATAGAGGCAATAGTCAAACATGGTGGCTACAATGTGCTATGTCTCAATGAGCACTGGATTGCAAAAAATGAATTTGATGTGTATAACATTAGTGATTTTGGCTGGTCATCATTCTACTGCCGATCTGTTGCAAAAAAACGGTGGTACCTGTATTTATTTCCTGAAAGGTATGCCCTTCAAGGTAATTGACTTGGAAAAATTCTGTCTGGAATTGATTGCACTTTGAAATATCTGCGATCATATTGAAGGACCTGAATTTGATCATTGCTTCTGTGTATCGCTCCCCTAATGGTGTTTTTTAACACTTCTTCAATCAACTGGAACTAGTACTATCCCTATTCTTGACTCTGAAAGCCAATATCATAATTTGTGGAGATCTCAACATTGACATAACACTAAAAACTAGTAAATGTCAGGTTCTTGAAAATCTTTTGCTTTCTTATAATTTATACTGGGCAAACAAACAGCCTACTCGACTTTCTGCCTGCCTAGATAATGTAATTACCAATTATGGTCCTGAATTGTACAGTGTAAGTGTTATTGACTATCTCTTATCTGACCATCAAGGTATAAGCTTCACTTTTATTACTCAAATAACTCAAAAGATATATCCAAATAGAGGTAAAACCATAATTGTGAGGCCCATATCAGTAGAAGGTTTAGAGAGTTTCTAACTGCTTCTATCTTGTATTGATTGGCATGGTTTTTGCACAGACTCTGTAGAACAAACATGTTTTTCAAGTTTTTTAGGTAATTTCCTAGGCATTTTTGAGCAATGCTTTCCTAAAAAAATTCCTAACTCTATCCACACTAAAAATAAAAAAAATCTCTGGTATGCTGGGGAGTTATTAGCTCTTAGAAATGATTTACTTAGTTACTACCACTCTTCCAAAACCAGTGGAAGCCAGCATGACAAAGAGGCTTACTTGAAATACAAAAGAGATTATTATAATTTAGTTAGGTGTGCAAAAAATAATGCTTACAAGGATTTTATATTGAATGCAAAAAATAAACAAAAGGCAGCATGGAGTATAATCAATCAAGAAGTTGGTCATGGTAATGGAAAAGAAAATCTTCCTTTCACCCCAGATGCTGTAAATAATTTTTTCTTAAAAGCTGTTGAAGACAATTTGTTCTCTCGAAAAGTTGATGCTGCCAATAATGGTAATATGCTGTAAAATCTTCCTCCGAATAATTTAAATTTTAAATGGAATTTTGTTACTACACTTGATATTATATCGACTGTTAAAAAATTTAAAAAATCCAACAGTAAGGATATTTATGGTCTTTCTAATTCCCTAATAAAGGACATTATTGTGCTCATTGCGGAACCATTAGCAATGTTAGTCAATTTATGTTTTGAGACAGGAGATTTTTCAACAGCTCTAAAATATTCCAAAACAGTACCTGTTATAAGAAAGGTGATAAAGATGATTTAGCTAACTACCGCCCCATTTCCAAGGCCCCCGTTTTTGGTAAAATTTTTGAAGCTATTATGAAAGATCAAATATGTAATTTTTTTGAGTTAAATAATCTGTTTTCCAAATCCCAGTATGGCTTTCGATCTGGGAAATCTACAATTTTGGCAGTAGAGTCCATAGTTAATTATGTCATTAATGCATTTGAAGAAAAGGAATCAGTCTCAGTGACACTATGTGATCTTAGTAAGGCCTTCGACTGTGTTAATCATTTAATATTACTAACAAAGCTAGAATATTATGGTATTAAGGGAGTTGCACTGAAACTAATGAAGTCATATTTGGATGATCGCCACCAATTGGTTGAACTTGATGGCTGTCAGTCTGCAGCTCTTAAAGTAAAATGTGGTGTACCACAGGACTCTGTGCTTGGCCCAGTACTTTTCATTATCATGATTAATGATTTGCCCTGTAATATGAAACCTAGTTCTGTTTTATATGCTGATGACACTACTTTTGTGCAAAAGTGTCAACATCCAGAAGATGCAAAGTTACGATCTAGCGCTACCCAAAAACAGGCTAAGGAATGGTTTGATGTTAATCATTTACAATTAAATACTAACAAAACTCAGCATATTGTGTGCAGTCTTAAATCAAAAACAACTGATATTGAAACTGCTAAAATACTAGGAATTTATATTGATACAAAACTTATTTGGGAGACTCACATCAGTCAGACCTGTAATAAACTTAGTAAAGCTGTTTATATGTTAAGAAAGCTCAACTTTATCATTTCAAATGAGTATCGTTTAACACTTTACCATGCCTTTTTTCAATGTCATTTGAATTATGGTGTTGAGTTATGGGGTCATTCCCCTCATGTTAAACAAATTTTGCTACTGCAAA
Organism: Hetaerina americana; assembly: GCF_022747635.1. Classification (NCBI taxonomy): domain Eukaryota; kingdom Metazoa; phylum Arthropoda; class Insecta; order Odonata; family Calopterygidae; genus Hetaerina; species Hetaerina americana. The sequence goes on along the minus strand of NW_027286935.1, from coordinate 98,983 downwards.
AGAGAGCTATTCGCTCTCTTGCTAATATACCACCATGTGATTACAGCAAACCTTTATTTATTAGGTATAGAATCATGACTGTATTTTGTTTGTATATCTTTAAGGCTCCGACTCATGTGAAAGTTAATCTAGAAACTTACCAATTAAGATCCAACCTCCATAAGTATTCTTCAAGAGGTAAATCGAATCTAAATACTACTTATTGTAGATTGTCATTAACTTACAACACATTTCACAATATGAACATACCACTGTATAACCATCTGCCTACTCAGTTGAAATCAGATGCTATCCAGAGTTTCAAGAATAGGGTATATACCTTGTTACTTACTCACCCACTATACTCATTGGATGAATTCTTTTGTGGCAATTTTCATCAGTGGGCAACCCTGCCTTACACCTCTTCCTAACGCTACCCATCAGGACTCTTCATTTCCCACTCGCACCTGAGCAGTCTAAGACATATACAGGTTGCGGATTAGCCTCCTTTCCCGCCAATCTATTCCTATTTCCTGCAATATACTCATTAGTTTTTCACAATTCACTCCATCAAATGCTTTTTCGAAAGCTACAAAACAGGCAAATACATCCTGGTTGTGTTCTATATTCCTCTCGATTAATAATCTCATTTCTGCAATGGCATCACACGTACCTCTCCCCTTCCTAAACCCTGAAAATGTCTCGCAAGTTTGATGGGCATTTAAACAAAACAGAGGGACAAGGTTAGAATAAAATTGATGTTGACTGATTGTCATTAATAATTATGAAGAGTTCACGGATTAAATGTTTAATTTTGTGTGTTCCGGGGAAGAAAGTGGTGATAATATTAGGGCTTTTTGGAAAGTTTGGTTTGATGAGGGGAGTGTATTTGGTTGAGGGTTAGGATTTTACTGCTCAGTAGCATTCATGGTACCTACATTTTCTCAGAGAGTCATGTAGCTGATACAAGTACTTCTGTTGGGAGGGGATGTTGTTGCAGAGACGGAAGCCACGGACTGAGAGAGAAAGGGATGGAGCGCTTTGTAAGAGGTGGATGGCAGCTGTCGAAATCAAGCTATTGTTCTTACTAGTTGGATTAACGTGGACTGAGGTATAAAAGGTATTGTTTTGGAGGTGAATGTTAATATACAGGAAAGTGTTATTCAAGTCGGGTATGGAAGAAGTGAATGATACTGATGAGAATTTGAGAGATGAAATAAAAGGAGATAAATTTTTGCGTCTGAGGAACCAAAGGAGGAAAATATCATTGATATAGTGGGCCCAGAAGAGTGGTTTGAGGGTTTATTATTGCAGAAAGTCATGTTTTAGTTTACCCATAAAAAGATTGGTGTATGTAAGAGCCATACGTGTTCCCATTGCAGTGCCTTTTATTTGTAAATATATTTTCTCGTTGAATTGAAAAGCATTTTTGGTGAGAACAATTTTACTCTGTTTGATGAGCAAATCTGTGGATGGGGTGTGTTGTGTGGATCGTAGGGAGAGTTAATATTGCAGGGCTTCTCAGCCTTCTTTGTTGGGAATGGAGGTGTACAGAGATGTATTGTCTATTGTGGCCATGAGAATGGTCGTGTTGTTGTGCTGAACCAAGCACACTGCATGTATCACATGCCTGCCTCCCACCCCCTTGTTCATTTCCCATTGGTCCCTTACCCCTCCCTCCCTCGACCCTACCCTGCACATGTCCCCTCCGCTATTCCACGAGAAGGCCAGTCTGAGGACAACAGCAGAGCCATTGAAACATCAAAACAATATATAGTGAGTGTCCTTTCTTTGTGTCCCTATGGTTTAAAAATCTACATCTGTATTTTTATGTGTATATATATATTTATGTATATATATATATATATAAATATATACATATAGTATTATTATGTAATCTACCCGTTAAGGTAGGTTTTTGGATGGACAAAGCTACTAAATAAAACCTTATGTGTCTCGTAAAAAACACAAAATCCAGCATCCTACTCCATCAAGTCCCTCTTCATCTCTGAGTGCTCTCTGCCTCCCTTCATCCCGTCCAACTTCCCTATCCTACTCCTTCCCTTTCCTCGTTGGTCTAACATTCTCCCCTCTATCACAGTCCTCAATATCCCACTGCCGGTAAATACCCCCTTCACTCTTTTTTCCTGCCTCTGTAGGATTGCTCCAAACAAGCCCATCTCCACGCCCACCATACCAAGTACTTCCTTGTTTGTTTTCTTCTGTGTGCATTTCACCTTCTCCATTCTTCTCCACACCCACATTTCAAAAGCCTCCAGTGTACGTCTATTCTCCTGCTTCAATGACCACATTTCCGCACCGTACATAGCTACGCTCTATATCAGTGTTTTTACGAGTCTTTTTTTAACATCCTTTCTCAACATCCCTGTCATCAACTCCCCCCTCCTTGTGAAAGCCTCTTTGCCTAGCACAATTCTTCTTCTTACGTCCCTACTACTTTGAACGTGTTGGTCCAAAAAACTACCAAGGTATGTAAACTTTCTATCTGCTCTGGTTTTTGCCCTCCTATTTTAATGTTTAGCTTAGCATTTTTCTTTCTGGACAATCGCTTAACCTTTGTTTTATTAATATTGATTCTCATCCCATTCTGTCGCACTGAATTTCCAATTCACTAAGCAATGCTTGCAAGCCCTTGGCTAACTGACAAACTAAAGCTTGGTCATCGGCAAACCTAACTGATTTTAAAAATTCCCCACCCACTTTCATTCATTCCTCCAGTTCTTCCCATGCCTCTTTCATCATTTCCTCAGCATATAGGTTGAACAGTAACGGTGATAATAAGCAACCCTGTCTTACACCTGTTCCTAACCCTGCCCAACCGAACTCCCAATTCCTCACTCGCATCTGAGCAGTCTGAGACATATACAGGTTGCGGATTAGCCTCCTGTCCCGCCAATCTATTCCTATTTCCTGCAATATACTCATTAGTTTTTCCCAATTCACTCTATCAAATGCTTTTTCGAAAGCTACAAAACAGGCAAATACATCCTGGTTGTGTTCTATATTCCTCACGATTAATAATTTCATTACTGCAATGGCATCACGCGTATCTTTCCCCTTCCTAAACCCAAACTGATCCTCCCCGAAGTAATCATTTGCCCTATTCTCTGTCCTTTTGTTTATAATCCTGAGAACAACTTTAGCTGCATGGGATATCAAACCTATCATCCTGTAGTCCTCTCATGATTTTCCCCTAACCTTTTTGGAATTGAAATTAAAAATGATCTCACAAAGTCTTCCGGCCAGATTCCCTCCTCATAAATACTACGGATCAGCCCATATAGCCTCTTCCTCCCACATTTTCCTAAGCCTTTTAAAAGTTCGGCGGAAATGTTATCCACCCCCACGGCCTCATTTAGTTTCATCTCCCTTAATGCCCTTTCTATCTCATTGTCTAGTATGCCTGGACCTAAGCCATCTTCCTCTACGTCATGTTCCTCTTCTATGTCTAACCTTGTTGGTCTAAGTTCTTTATTATTCCTTACATCTCTCTTGGATCTTCCCTGCATCCAATATTACCTTACCCACCTTATCTCTAACTGCGATCGTTGATCTCCCTTTCTTACTTCCCGATAAAGAGTTAACTTTGCTGTACAGCGCACCGATTTCACCCTTCCTCTGCAGACTTTCCATATCCTCGCACTGTCTTCCACCATGCTTCTTTTGCTTTATTTGTTGCCCGCCTCAATTTATTGTTTAATTCTTTGTACTTCATTTTGCCTAATTCTGTATTTACATTCTTCTATTTTCGCCGGTCATCCATCTTTGTAATCATCTCATCCGTGATCCATGGTTTCGTGGTCCTTTTAGCGTTAACGATTCCAATAGAGTCTTTTGCAACTTTAGACAACCATTTCTTGATACATTCCCATTTTTCCTTGATAGTACGTAGCTTTTCACCATCCGCCATGATTTCCTCTACCACCTGTTTGAATTCCTTCATTTTCAAACCATTTAATGCTTCTACATTCCATTTTCCAACTCGCCGCCCCTGCTGTATCTTTTCGAAACGGACGCTATAGTTCATAATAATTAATTGTGGTCTCAGTCCGCATCCGCTCCCGGGAAGCTGTGCGAATTTATCACACTGTTGCTAAACCTGTGCCTAACCAGGATATAATCTAGCTGATACCTCTCTGAGTCACCTGGCATTTTCCATGTATACCTGCATCTTTTGTGGTGTCTAAACCAAGTGTTGGTGGTGACTAGCCCGTCTCCAGCAGAACTTAACTGCTTTCTCCCCGCGGTCATTCCTTGTGCCTAAACCGTAGTCCCTGACCTCATCACCATCTCTTTCTTCGTCTACCGTCGCATTCTAATCCCCCATCACCATCAAATGTTTCCCTGCAGGAACACACGCGATTATGTCTCCTAACTGATCATATATCCAATCGACCTCCTCTGCCTTCTGGTTGCTCGGTTTCATGTATACCTGAATAATGACCAAGTTCGTCGGCTCTATTTTTATCTCAACTAGTAGTATTCTATCCGGTACCTGCTCTATATTGACTACGCTTCTCCCTACTTCTTCATTTAATACTATAGCAACCCCTCGTTGGCTCTTGTCCCCGCCGCTGTATATTATTCTATACTTATCACTCCAATAATTTCCGCTATCTTTCCATCTCACCTCGCATAGACCTAAAATATCGATATTTCCCCTTTCCATCTGTCGCTTATCATTCTCCAGTTTCCCTGTCCTCATCATTGCCCTAACATTCCACGTTCCTATTCTAATTAATTTGGTCTTCTTCTGCTGCGTTTTCTGTCCTGCTGCTGCCGGTTTTCTCTTGCAAGGGTTTCGTGAGATGACGACCGCGGAAGCCTTGCCTCTCCCGCTGCCGGCTACGACACACGGCCGATTGGGCCGAGCCCCATAGTTGCCAGGACTCAAAATCTTTGTCATGTTAATCTTTGGAATGGTAATTGAGGTAGTTTCCCGTTGCCTTCCTCAATAGTTTTTTTAACGTGACACCATGACTTCTTGGCCGCCACACTTGGGTCCGACGCCATCGCAGCCGCCTCACTGAGGAACAGACGCTGCGTGGACTACCTATCGTCTGGCTCCTAACCTTCGACCTATCTGGCATTGGTGACCCTTCCAGGAGCAATTATTATTACTCCCGCCAGCACAGCTCTAGGGGTCATCGGAACGCGCGAGCCATTCCACCACGTCAAGATTGTAGTCCGGGGAGGGTTATATATATATATATATATATATATATATATATATATATATATATATATATATATATATATATATTTCCAACAGGAATATTTTATTAGTTGAATAATATATCGGTCCTTTCTATTTTATAATTTCCATTTCATCTGTACTTATCGTCATTTTAGAGATAGCTTCACATACCTGTGATTATAAATATGAAAAAATAGCAGTCTTAAGTTATGTGAATATTTATTTATAAAATGAAAATGTTAAGGGGTTAAGAACCAATTTCAATTATATTTTGCAAAAAAATTAGTCTCCATTCATGCGGTAAATAATTGATAGTTACGACCAATGAATGCATTGAATCATAAATGCTTTTGACTATATCTACCGTAAGTATGCAGAAGATTAGAGCCAGGCGATTGAAATCAATTCCAAAGATGAGAAAGATCAAAATATCAAAAAAAACTATGAACGCGACGACAAAATATGTCGCCTCACTGCTTTTACGCTATGATTTGAAAGTCGAAACGAGACAAAGAAACTGCGGGAGATGCCGCAAAAGTAACTTTTCACGGACACATCCGGCATCTCCCTCAGTTTATTTGACTTTTGTCAAGGTTTAAACAGATAAGTGTTTAAAAGTTGGCTCTTTAACCATGTGGCGCATCCCGCACACGACTACGAATACCTGTGGCATTGTATGTACGGTATTTCGTCACAACATCTTGTTCCTTTAAAACCCTCAAAATTTCTGAGTTTAAGAGGAGGCCTCGATAGCAGAGCACAGGCATGTCCTGCCTGTGTTCACCGAGTGTCTCAATTTCGCCGGCGTCCGAGGCTTCGGCCGCCGGGATTCGGAGAGCGGCGCTGCCGGACTCTCTCGGAAGTCGAGGTTCCGATCGTGTTTTGTGTCGAGCGGCGGTTGACCGCCTAGTTCATCAAGAAGCGTGCGGTTTGACTCTCGACTTCTGCTGCCGGGAAGGCCGTGCTTTCGTTCTGTTTACTTAATCAAGACTGGCCTTGACTCTTGGTGTAGAGCTTAGGCTCATTTTTATTTGCCACCAACGGTTGCGTGTAGCGGGGAGGGAGTGCGCACGAGTGTTTATTTCTTTCTTGGAGTGCTTTCGGTGCGCTCTCCCTTTTTTCGCGCTGGCGTGCTCAATTTGATTTTTTCAAAATGGTCGCACATCACGTGGACACGCTCGCCTTGCAAATTGACGATAAGGCGAAGGCCCCTGCTCCGTTGGAGGTCCACCTCCTTACACTAGAGTTACTGGGCCTCACACCAGAAGAGATTGTGGATATCTAATTTGGATATAACCGCCATTTGGTATTCCTGAAGTTGGCAACTGAAGCTACTATGAAGAGGATTCTATATTATATCCCACGAAAGCTACCGTTTCCATCCCTAACGATCCGAGGACGACGATTGCCATTGACGATACCTTCGGTAGCCTTTGTAATGTAAGGGTTCTTCGTCTTCCCGTGGAGACCCCATTGGAAGATATAACAAGTGAGCTTCAACGTTTTGGAAAAATCCATCGCTCGTGGGAGAATAGGTGGGAGGGCGACAAAATGGCGCGCGTGCTGACAGGTACGACAATGGTGCGTATGACGGTGGAAAGAAATATCCCGTCGTACCTCCACATTGGCGGCAACCGGGCCATCATTCAATCTACGAGGGTCAGCGCCGCACCTGCGCCCGTTGCAACCAAGAAGGCCATGGTGGAGGAAAGCCAAGGTGTCCGCAATATTCCCAGGGCTCCTCTAGAGGTGGACCAATTCGATCGATCTCCTCCGATTTCTCCCGACGGAGCCCCTTCGGCAGATGACCTCCAGTCCGCTCCCGGCCCCCCCGAGGCCACCTCCTGGGTTGGGCCGGTCACCAGCTGTGCTGCCTAAAAGAAGGCCTCCCGTTGAACGCTGCCGAGTTACCCGCTCTTCGTAGAGACCACGGCTGGGTCTTCTCCTTCGGACGAGGTCGAGGGGGAGGTATGCAGTGACAACTCGAGGCCTCGATCGGCGGCCCGTCGGACGAAGCGTCCCGGGAAGCGGCGAAGCTCTTGTCGCTTGGGCTCGAGCGGGGACCGAAGCAACGTAAGCCAAGACCAGGACTCTGGTAAGTGATGTCCGGTGCCCATAGCTGTCCTCTCATTCCACCAATTAATATTATTTCGCTTAATATTGCTGGTGTTTATAGCGCTTTAGAAAGTGCAGTCCAACGTTTTCTCCGCGATCTCAGGGCTGATGTAATCCTCCTTCAAGAGGTAAGAGAGGACATACTCTGGGATAAAAACATCTTTCAGGCTTTCGGCAATTTTGCCGAAAGTCATTCTGGCACCACCACCATAGTCCGAAATGGCATTCCGTTCTCTCATGTTCGCCGCCACGCTTCAGGCCGAAAAACGTCCGCTATCGTGAATGGTATCCATATCACGAACCTTTACGCTCCTTCCGGTTAGAGCGCGAGGGCTGAGCGCGAAAAATATTTTAATGAACTCCCTCTCCCCTACCAGTATTCTTTATTGGGGAGGGCCATATTGGGCGGAGATTTCAACTCCATCTACCGCCGAGAGGGTAGTGCCTCGAAAAGGGATGGGGTGACATACTATCCAAGCCGGGCACTCTCACTGATTCGAGCGATTGACCCAGTGCGTTCTTATTGCGCCGGTCCCACCCCCTTCACGCGATCAGGGCCTAACTCTCGGACGCGGATTAACTGCCTCTTCCTCTCGGCATCCCTAAAGAATGATGTTTAGAGAGTGGACACGTGCCCCTACGCGCGGAAGGATCTGGCCAGAAGTTTTCGTCCTCAGCGTCTACCCAGTTAGAGAGGGGTGCCTGAACTTCCTCCCGGAATGGCGCCACCTCAACTACTTAGCCCCTTTTTACCTTTTGTTCGCTGCTACGAATGTTACAAAGTAATATGGGGACATTGCCTTCAGGTGACACCGAAGCAATGCTCGGCAGAATAAATAAATCTCTCTCGCTTCCAATGACTCGCACTTCTTTGCCTTCAACCATCTGACTCTTTATCTTCGACAACACAACGGATAACCGCGGTACTCTAATAGATTCCTCTGATACAATTTTGCTCGATCGGCCAATCCCATTACTAGCGCCGGTCTGAGTTTCGCGAACTTTGCCATCGCACAAGGGGACAACAAATCTATCCTCTCTTACTGGCGAAAAAACACAATCATCACCCGACTTCTTTATCCCAAACCGGGAGTCGGTGGAAACCTCGAAGACATCGCCATTAACTTCGTCCCTAGCGGTGCAGCTTGCTTGCGACGCGGGTGGCAACCTCTTTATGACTCTTTCGGCCTTCGCCACCTCTACTAATTTCTGTGAATCCTTATTTAGAGATCCGTGATCCTTATTCCCTTCTGTCAATTCCTCCGTCGTTACTTGAAAACAAAATCCCTCCATACTGCCGTTTATTCGCGAGTTACATTTCATTATCTCTGCCGGAAAAGCACTTTGGTTTTTAGTGTCGCTTATCGTTTTTTCCTCAAGGGATGCTAAATTATACGTGGCCGTTTGCGAATCATTGCCATTAATTATACCATAAATGAAAGAATCAAACGCCTTGACCTCTTGGGAAACTCCAATTTCATGGGCGCCTATGGGCTCGTTCATCTGCGATGCTACGCCATTAGATTTAAGGTCTGTCTCGTGTCCCTCACCCATTCTTATTTTCCGTTTATTGAACGATATACTTTTCCCGTAACAAACCTTAAAATCAAGGCAACAATTTCAGAGTGTTAAAATCATTCGCCTTGACTGGGATTCAAACCCAGATCCCGCAATATCCGGTTGAGTGCTTTAGCCACTTAAGCTACCGAGGCGTCCTCTTAAACTCAGAAATTTTGGGGCTTTTAAGGGAACAACAGGACTCGACCGGATATTGAGGGATCTGGGTTCGAATCCCAGTCAAGGCGAATGATTATTACACTCTGAAATTGTTGCATTGAAATGCACATTAGCGGATGACTCCGTTAAAAGTTACTGTGGCGGCATCTCCCGCAGTTTCTTTGGAATTCATAAAATCAAGGCCTAGAAGACCGTCATAGTTCGTTTCCCCAAAATCCACTACTAAGATGTCATGGGGATATAATTTATGATCAATCAAAAATTGCACGAACTCTCTCCGATGATTGGCAAGGGATGACCTGACGCGCTTCGCACCCGAGAATTGTAATCAGAATTCCTTAATTGGCCAAAAGGAAATTTTTTACTATCAATGATGGTAACGGCTGCTCTCGTTTCCACTAGAAAATTGTTATCTTTCTTAAAATTATTAACTACTATTGTCCATCCTGCTTCTTGAGTTACCACTAGAATTAAATCTGTCCCGACCTCCCAGTCGGGAGATCGGCGTTTCCCGCCACGAAGGGATTTTCGCGCCTCGGGCAGCGTCTGGGAAGATGGCCAATTCTTTTGACAAATGCCTCATTTCACGAGCGGCAATCTTTAGCCATATGATTTTCATTTCCACAATTTAAACACAAAGACGGCCTCGTTCTCCTCTCCCTATATCTAAACGCTCGACCAATGTGACCGGTTTTACCGCAGCGAAAGCAAACGCGTGCGCCGTGATTATCTATCCTTCGGTGTCCCTACTTGCACCGGGGGAAGCAGTCTTACTTTGGAACCCCTTCCGACAGCCTGTGCGGCGTTAATTTGTTCCACGGGAAACTGCCAACCTGCAACATTTGGCGGATTCGCGTTCATACCCTACCAAGGCGTTATATTTGGAGATGGCGGCCACCTAGGGGGTTACTGACACAACCACGCATGAGACTGTTGTGGTGAATTTACGTCTCTGTTGACGGCGAAATTTCTGACACTAGCTTCTTCAACGCTTGTGAACCCTTCTGTCTCAATCAAGTTTGTTGGATTACGAACCAACACAAACCTACCAATCTCTTCCTTCAGCCCAATTAAAAATTGCACAAGAAGTCTACCTTGAATTCTTCGCTGTTTCTGAATCAATCTCGCCCCATGACTCGCGTAGCCTACGGGCGACATGGCGCAATCTGGTTGGAAATTCTGCGACGTTCTCCAGCGGTTTTTCTACGCAAGTGTTAAATGTTTTTTCTAACATGATTGGAGATGCCTTTAGGGAAAATCTCCTTTTGAGATTAATGGAAAAGTCCGCGTATGAACCTAATATGTGATGATTTGCAGAGACCAAATCCGCGGCGGTTCCTCCAAGCCGAAGTTGAGCGACTCCTAAGGTCTGTGCTTCATTCCAACTACTAAGATGACTTAAAATACAACGCTTTCCAAAAATTTGCCAACCCCAATCTCATCTTCCTCGCTAAACGTTGGAATTAAATGAATCTGGCTGCCAATAGCGGCGGTTAGCGCTGCTTCTCCGCAACCATTTTGCGGACTCGCGCTACTTCCCGGCTGTTCTAAGACATTAACCAAAGGTGTGAAGTTGAGTGCACTGCCGAATTTCAATCCATTTGCGGTTTCTTGATAATCGAGAAAAGGGTTAGGGTTCCCCAGTCTATGAGGGTTAAGGCCATCCATCGCGAAATTCAACCCAATGCTAATTACATTAAAATTTCACTGCGCTTAATTAATTTATTTTTTCATACTCCGAGTGTATCCGATACCCATGGTGGGCGCTGAATGGGCTAATTGATGGTTCCTGATGAAGTGACGCTTAGTTTAATTGCGCGCAGAGAATCGCGATGAGGTTATAGCACGTGTCTTAAAATAATAATTCGTTAGGTCAGCACAGATTAGAATATCCCACCTGTCAGAGAAAATACGGAACTTCCGATTTAAAGACGTACACGGGCACATGATAATCTATGAGACACTGTCGCATACACTGAATAAATCACTAGTCCAACCGTGCAACCCCTCACCTGACACCAATATGTCGCAAGAGGGGTTTCTATGGTGCGACACAAAGGGTATCGGGGAAGGTACACCGAGTATTACCAAAGCAGCCGTATATTACCCAACATCAGTCATAATGCACCATTTACATAAGTATAAGGAAATTATGGATGGCTAGACCCTCGGTAAACCAACGCGAGTGCGGACAGAATTAAAATGGCAGAAAATTACCTGGGACAGGATAAATGCAGGGTGGACGCGGTCACGAAACACATAACCTAGGCAGAGCCCTCGTCCGTCGGAAAAGAAGGGAGTATGGCAGGGTGGACGCGGTCACGACACGCATAACCTAGGCGGAGCCCTCGTCCGTCGGAAAGGAAGGGAGTATTGCAGGGTGGACGAGGTCAAACGAACGTAACCTTGGCAGAGCCCTCGTCCGAAGTTTAGTCAGGAATAGGACACACTGACGCGACAAGCGCAACATAGCCGAAGCATCGTGCCCTACCGGTCACCGCCAGATAACCAACTGACTGCTTTTTGCCCGGCGACCAGGGCTTTTATACCCAATTTAGGAGTCAGGGAAAGAATACTTTTGAATCATTGTCTTTGGTCACGTGGGACATTCGGAGGAGCCAGGGAAGGAGTACCATGTCGCATACTTGCGACAATAGATATAAATTTTTGCAAAGTTACCATCTAGAATTTCGTTCAAATATAATAAGCTCTGTTGTTTGAAATATTAATTAATCTTACTTCTAATGATTTAAACCGAATAGAAATAATTTTAAAATCAAATATTTTCTCAAACAACATTGTTTTACTATTTTTACATTATAAACGAATGTATTAAGAGCAAATAACTTTAAAGAGCATACTGTATTTCATTAATGAAATAAGACTGGATCCGAACTCCAATTTGAAACCTTTTCTTCTTCACTTCTTTGTTACTATTGCCATGGTGACGTCGTCACCAAATGTTCAAACCAAACAAACTTAATTCTCAAGTAATGTATTAGATTGTTCTGTCACATTTTAAATTTCACATATCGCTAATGCCTTTGAGCATACTGTGCTTACTTTTAGAAATACACAATACACGTTCATTAAGGCTATATAGTATTCATTCCCAGATTCAGAACGCACAAATTATTTGATTGCATTGTGAATAATGGGTGACATTAAAGGATCAACCGTAGCCAAAAGTTGTATTGCACTGTTTGGAAGAATACATCTCCTCTTTGAGGTGAACTGTCTCATTGTCTATTTTAAGGTTATTTATGTGTATTTGAACTTCTTCCTATTTACGCCACACATGGAAAGAATGGACTGGTGATATCTTTTATGAAACATATAACTTTCAAATTCTGGAGAACGCCTAATTACATTCACGACAAGATTACCAGCTGCTGAGATAGTTGTCTTTTAATTATTTCTGATGATAAACTCTGCTTGAATTGACTGAAGTATCCATCTAAGCGTAGAAAATATACATGTTAATGCTCCTTTTTGAAGTAATTATGGTCTATGTTTTGGATGGAATTGAACAGGAATCAAGTCCCAACCTACAGCTGTAAACAGTGTCAATATAAATTGAAAATAATACTTAATAATGTATTCCATGATCTACCAATACATTGAGACCAAATTATTCAAAGTGGATTTTTAAAATACAATTTATTGAAAGATTCAATATTGAAAAATTAAACATAAAATAAACTGTATTTAATACACGCTCGGTAGAAGATAGGGCTTCTTAAGTTATTTCCACAGCCATTTTGCAATTACCCAATTGGGTGCCACAAATCCCATATTATGAAGCACTCCTTTTTAATTACAGTGTTTGTAAAATGCATTCATTTCTTCATCTTCATTATATTTGATTGGCATCTATTGGCTTAGAAATGCCATTTATTTTAGAATATACTACCTTAATCAAAAATTTCCCGGAATTTATTCAGAAAATTAAAAATACAAGTTTATTCATCTAAATCTATATTGTCCCCTTCAAAGTAATCCCCATCGACTGCAACACACTTATGCCAGCGCTTGATCCAATCCTCGAAACATTTTTTATATTCGGTTTTCGGTATGTCCATCAGTGCTTCCTGCGATTTTTCCATTACTTCCTCTCGACTGCTAAAACGCGTTTCCCGTAATGGTTTTTTAACTCGATTGAACAGAAAGAAGCCACAGGGAGCCCAATCAGGTGAATTCGGTGGCTGTTGGATGGTATTTGTTGCATTTTTCGTCAAAAAATTACGAATAATGATAGCACTGTGCGACGGTGCGTTATCATGGTGCAAAATCCACGAGTTTTCTGCCCACATTTCTGGTCTCTTTCGGCGAATTGCTTCACGCAAACGTCTCATAACGCCCAAATAATACTCTTTGTTTACTGTCTGGCCTTCTGGCAAAAATTCATGATGCACTACACCGTTGTAATCCATGAAAACCGTCAGCATTGCCTTCTTTTTTGACTGAAAACGACGTGGTTTTTTTGGTCTCGGCTCATTTGGTGAACGCCATTCACTTGCCTGATGTCTGGATTGCGTGTCGTACTCATAAACCCACGTCTCGTCTCCAGTAATGATCCTTTTGATGAATGTGGGATCGGATTCAGCCTCGCAAATCATGTCTTTTGCGACGTCAACACGGTCTCTTTTTTGCATGAAATTGAGGTCTTTTGGCACCAACTTTGCTGCTACACGACGGAAACCCAAATCATTAACCACAATGTCTTGGGCGGATCCATAGGCAATGTTCAAGTCCTCCGCTATTTCTCTGATGGTTAATTTGCGGTTATTGACCAACTTTTACTTTATCAATTTTTTCACCGACTTTCGATGTCGATGGTCTGCCACTGCGTTCATCATCTTCGATTGACTCACGACCACTTCTGAACCGCTCGTGCCACTGGTAAACGACCGTTTTTTTTAGAGAATCGTTGCCGAAACACTTTTCCAACATTTCCAACGTCCGTGCGCCACTACATCCGTTTTTTACGCAAAATTTAATACAAGTTCGTTGTTGCAAATTTAAATCCATTTCTGCAATTGTAAAAAATAGCCAACACACACACAGAGATAGATGTACTCTTGGCTACGTAACTATTGCAAATGTCAAGTTAGGACACTAAGATTTAAAGGGAATATCAACAACAGATGTACCAATTTAACAAAAAAACAGAACTCAAATCGGAACGATGGGAGCGCCACACGGTGGTTATTCCGGGAACTTTTTGATCAGGTAGTATGTATGACATATAAAAGTCAAATGTTTTAAATGCAAGCGATGTCAAAGCCAATTAATAATGACTGATTCCATACAGGTTCATTGAGTATAATATATTTATTTTTATAGGCTTTATTTTCATAAAAAATTCAGAATCAATCAAAACAGATTTCGATGAAATATTGGAACAGGTTAAGACGATGAGAAGTCTCCTTGAATTATAAAGTTTGTGTTCAAAATTTATAAAATATCAAACCAATTTAATGGCAGACTCATTTAAACAGTTATTAATTCATTTATGCATTCATTGTCATTTAATTTTGGACAATTTATCAACCCAAATTAACATAAACATATTAAATATTAATCTTCATTACCTCAGAATAAAACATCCAGAAACGGACATATTTTCCCAGATTTATGAAGAAGGTTTGATTGCCCAATTACTTGATGCGTGAGTGTTTTGGTGTCCGATGGCTTCCCAGCAACATCACTAGTCAACACTTCCAAGATTTCCTTTGACTGCTTCTCATCCTGTTCATTTAGAGATTGATGAAACTGCTGGAATTCTTCAATGCTTTCCGGCATTAATTGATGATTACTCAATTGAACTAATAACTGTGGAAATCAAGTTATTAGCTGACCACTATACTGATCCTTTTGTTTAAAAAAAATCAAGTTTTATAGATTGGTAGTGTATAAATACTATTGAAATTAGTATGTTGTTTTGCATTGATCATTCTTCATAAAACTATGAGCAAACCAGTTCAAGAATGATATTTGTCAAAGAGGCAGAACATTCTCACTCCATTCTCTTCAAATGTTATGCCATAGCATAGATATGTGCTCGTCAAACAATATCTGCATTTTGCAGACAATGATACCTTTATGAGGGATAGACATCCTTGTGTCAAGCTGAATGAAATTAGCCCTCTGCTTGTATTTCTCAACAAAAAGTTCTCAAGTTTGTTGACACCTAAGAGGAAGATTTCTATTGTCAAAAATGTTATTCTGTACAAGGATGAGCTCTCACTGATGCAGTATGTTTCCCTGAAAGGAGCCAGATTTGGGGTGGAAACGTTTAGATTTGCTAAGCCTATGTCTGGATATATATGGTCATTTAATATTATTTCTACAGGAAAAAGGTGGGTCATGATAGTCTATGGGGGTAAAGCATTGGACTATTGACCGGAGGGTCCTGAGTTCAAACCCCAGGCAGACACTCAGGGCACCTGATGCTCCACTCAAGCTATGTGATTTTTTCTGGTACCAATCTTCCTGGTAAACCTTATCTGCCACAGTGAAAGTAACTGGCTCCCCTTAATACCCTGATGTGTGAATTTCACAGACTGAATAGAGCTAAGTACAGGGTGAACTCTACCATCAACCATAAACCGACCTTCCAACATTGATTACTGTGTTTATGGTACACAGGAAATGGTCAGTATTGAAGGTGGAATATACCAATCTTCCTATTACATCCTTAGATTGTGCTAGCAGTAATGAAACCTCTGCTAGGTCAAAGATTATTGCCTGACTGCAGACAACTATTACACCTCCTCAGAGCTGCTGATTTATTGGTTTCGAAAGGAACCGATAGACATGGGACATTGAGAATTAAAAGGAAGGAAGTACTAGATGACGTATAGACTAAAGAAGTTGAAAAAGGAGTAATTGACTGCCCTCCAGCAAGGCAAAGTGATTGCTATGAATTGGGAAGATAAGATGGCCGTCAAGTCTCTGTACCCTTTACAGTACATAATACGGAATTTGTGGAATATAAATGAAAAGGATATGGTGCTATAAAAGCCAAAAGTTGCTGTTGTGTACAATAATACAATAGGTGGAGTAGAAAGGGAAGATCAGCACCTGACAAATTTCCCCATTATGAAAAAAGGGGTGCAATAAATATTTTAAACATTTTTCTCTTGTTGGACCAGGGCGCATGGAATGGATTTCTGTTGCAGAGAAAGGGTGGTGGACCAAAGGGTAAGTTCAGAATTTAGAATCAAACTAGTGGAAGATGTAACTGAGGGGTACATTGCATATGATATTACATGTGAGGGTTGAAGGCCTTCAGTAGAACCAAATCCTTGATCCTCTATGTAAGTTACAATTTCCCAAGTATATTCCACCTACAGAGAAGAAGGAAAAGCTTTGTAGGATGTGTGCAATTTGTTGTGCCAAAAGGGATGGAACAAGCAAAAAGATTGGAAAAGAAGCGAGGTGCCATTTCCAAGCATGCCACAGCCGCTAAGAACAGACATGTGATTTTATGAACGGGTGGAGATTTTCGTGTGTTTTAAAAATATGGTTAAAAGAATTCGTAAATCATGCCTTAAGTTTCTACGTCATATCATTTTAATCCCCATGTTGTTTCGTCATCCTGTTTTTCAACAGGAATTAATAATTCTAAATCCTCGATGACTTCATTTGCGTGTGACTGATCCTGAGCAACTTTCATTTGCCGCTGTGTTTGTAATTAAAAATTCGAGAATTATGAAGAAATGTTGCTGTTTCTCTCGCTTTTAATACACAAAACATTCTATATAAAATAAATTTAATTAGAATGAGCCAATTGCGACATGCCATACATCTTCAATCGTTTTCTCTCTGAATAAATTGATTACGCTGATTAAATCGTAAACAATTTCTTTCACTTTTTCCACGTTTTTTCTTTGGTCGTTGTTGATGTGAAAGAAGAATGGGGGTCCTGCTACCGACAGACCAATCGATGCTTATGGACTGTGCGGTTAGCTGCATCTTATACCAATATCCAGCTATGCTGATCAATGGTTGTAGGATATAAGTGGTTTATGGGCGAAGTTAAGCTAGTGAGTATATTTTATTGCAGTTTGTGACAGTATTATATTTGGAGATTATGACTGCCCATTTATGCTTGCTTTAGCACAATTGTATCTGATACGGGGATTATCAGGGTAATCTCATAAAGGTTCTAATAATGGGTTGCCAGTATTTCCTATTGCTTGTTGAAATGACGTGGCTAGGTCGCTTAGATATGTTGGAAGGTCCGGTATTTTTAGATCCGTGTGAATATCTGAGTTTCTTACAAACCAGGCGTCATTAGCAAGGGTTCGTAGAGTATTATTTTGGAAGCGTGTCATTTTCTTCAATTTGGTTGCGGCTATTGAACCCCATGCTGGGTAGCCTTCAGATAGGTGGTATCAGAGATTTAAATAACAGTACCTTGGTGAGAAGACAAAGGGGACTGGTGCGTTTAATGAGGGGATAGAATAAGAAAGCGGCTGAATTGGCCTTGTTAATTGCATATTGAGTGTGTGTTTGACAAGTGAGTTTACTGTCATTTTGTACACCAAGAAATTTAGCCGATGATGCCTGGGGGATTATTTCCCTGCCATAGTGGATAGGAGTGATGTGAGGATTCTTCCATTTTCTGGCGTATTTTACGTTTACGCATTTTGTGGTGTTAATGGTTAGTTTCCAATTGGTCATCCACTCTGCTTTGCTCTTACGGTGTTCTTGGACATTTTTTGTGGCATGATTTGGGTCAAAGGAAGTTGAGCTCTAGCTGAGTCATCCGCATGGAGGTAGCTTTTGGGTCGGAGGGGAGGTCGTTAATGTAGAGGTTGAATAGGACGGGTGACAAAATTGATCCTTGAGGAAAGCCTGCGGATATGGACTGGGTAGTTGATTTGGCATTGTTAAGGGCTAGAAAGAATGTGCGGTTTGAAAGAAAGGAGGGGATGGTCTTATTTAGGTATACTGATATGTCGGTTTTAAGCAGTTTATGTATTAAACCAGTTCGCCAGAACTTGTCAAAAGCTCTTTGGAAATCAAGGAAGACTACTTGGGTGTGCTTGTGGATGTGGAAGCCGAAAGTGATCAGTTCAACCAATCTTGTTATTTGCTGAGTGATGGAATGGCGACGGCGGAAGCCAGTTTGCTCAGGTGTGATCAAGTCTAGGGCCGAGATTTCTTCTTGTAGCCTGTTTAAGATGCATTTTTCTAGAAGTTTGCCCATGCAGGGGAGCAGGCCACTGGATCTATAGTTCAGGATATAAGAAGGATTTTTATCGGGTTTTAGAAGGAGTATTATCTTAGCCATTTTCAATGCCTTTGGGAAGTACGATTGGGAAAGACAGGCATTGAGGATAGAGAGTAGGTGTTTGATAAAAGATTTAGGAAGGTTTTTCAGGTGAAGGTATGAGATTTGACCGGGTCGCGGTGATGACTTTGTTTTGGAGTGGGACATAATGGAGTAAAGTCCTTGAGGAGTAATTTCCAGGAATATGTGGAATGGGCAAAGTGACAGGCCATAGACACTGATCAACGCTTCTGAATCCAACAAGGATGTATTATTGTTTTAAAAATGCATTCGAAGGAGTCGGCAGAGGTATTTGCTTTGTCGCAGTCATCGTATAGTGCTCTCCCATTATGTGGTATTGGCTGGGTGGGTACCTTTTTCCTTTGCGGACAGTGGGCTTCGGTCCATACCGAATTGTCCTTATGTGAGAGTGAACTTATTTTCTCTTGCCAAGTTTTTTCCCAATGTTTTCTAGTTTTGGATGTTACAAGGTTTCAAAGTGCACAGAAGCCGATTTTATCTTGGCGGAGATGAGTGCATTGCCATGAGGGCTCTGGCCTTGTTTCTAAGTGAAATTTGGCGCCAAATATCCAGAGGTAGTGTGGCACCAGCGATGGAGGCCGGAGAAGGAGGGTAGCAAGAGCGAAGAATGATTTTGGTTAAGGTGCTTGTAAAATCTTGAGCCGCTTTCTCTATGCTGTCTGGAGTGCTAGCAGGAGATGGGACAAGGTTAATGGCCAAGCAGTTTTCTTTAAATAGTTTCCAGTTAACTCTTCTAGTTGGTTCTGGTTGTATGAAGGAGTGTAGGAACGCAGTAAAATATGGGGCAGTGGTCCGAGGCTGAGTTATATAGGTTAAGGATTTGGAATGCGATATCTGCGGATAATAGAACTACATCCAGGATATTGGAGGAGTGGGGGTGATGATGGAAGAGGGTAGGGAAAGGCGGTGAGTGAATTGCGATATTTTTGGTAAATAGGAGCTTATGAAGGGCTCGCCCTCGTGTTGTAGTGGTTTTTTAACCCCAGGCAGAATATTTGGCGTTTAAGTCCCCACTTTTATGAGCTTTGGGTGCAGTAGGGATGACAGTGCTGATAAGCCAGGGATGTCTGACTTTGAGGATGAAGGTAGAAAGTAGGCTGACAAAATGTTAAGGGTCCCAGTAACTCCTTTTATTGCTATTCCAGCGAGTTCCAGTTTTTGGGTGGGTGGGGGTGAAGTTATGTGAAGAGTACGTTAGTTTTAGATAGGATCATGACCCCGCAACCAGGATCATTGGCTCTATCTCTTCTGATTTTAGAGTAATTTGGACAATTAAATGTTTGGGTCTTATTATTTTTGGTTTCTTGAAGAAGGATGATGTCTGGATAATGATTGGTTATTAGGAGGTTGAGCTATTGTTTTTTGTTTTTTATGCCATTTAGTTCCATTGTAAAACTTTAAGGAAGTGGTTGTTTATTTCTGAATTGGGCACCATATACAAGTTGAAGAAGGGCTGGTATAAGGTCATTGGTGATGATGCTAATAAGGGTTTTATTGTCAGTAGGAGAGAGAAGTTTCGTAATTATGCTCAATAGAGCAGTTCTTATATTTGCGGTTGATGATTGGTCATTGATTGAGGGAGAGTGTTCTCCAGAGGGTGGCGGAGGGTGTTGATCGGAGGTTGCGGGAGAGTTAAGAGACGATTAAGGGGTTCACAGCCAAACTGTCAGCTATCAAGAGGGCCCTAAAAGACATAAGAGAATGTAATGGCTCTTCTCTCATCTGTTCGCGCTCATTGATTTCCCTATAATCCATATCAGTCTTGTCATCAATGCACCTCATGGTTCAGGAGATCTATTATACCCTGTGGTCCCTTCAGATAAAGGGGAAGTAGGTATCCTCTACATGGACTGCTGGTCATGTGGGAATACCAGGCATTGAAAAAGCTGGCAAAGCAGCAAATGAAGCCCTGGTCAATCTCAAAACAGACTCAGCTTTGCTTCCTGTGCTGGATGTCGGGGCTGCCTTGCTGAATTTGGTTCTGAACTAGTGGAAGGAAGCTTGGTGATTCTTGCCAAACAAGGAACTAAAGGCCATAAATTTGGTTGTTTTGACAGCGCCCTCTTCCATCTGGAACATGAGGGGGAAGAGGTCAGGATCACGCGCCTGAGAATAGGGCACTTAGCCCTCACGCAGTCTTCATGGAGACAAAAGTGCAACCTTGCAGCAATGTTTTAAAATAAGATGTAATTTAAGCAATAGTTTAGGGGTGGACCCCAACTTTTTAAGTAAGGTTTCCAGGTTTTTAAAGGAAACTGACCTGAACGGACAACTTGAGTTTCCGTTTCTTTTTTTTTAAATAATTATTTTTTTAACTATTTATATGTTTTTTATACATAAATGTATTTATCAAAATTGGATTGAGATTTTAAATGTTTTAAAAAGTGGTGCAAAAAGAACCACTATTACAACGGGTTGGTTTCTTTGGGTAAGACCATTGCCTTCAGCTGAGAGATCTCAATGAAAATATTGGTTAACACGGAAGAGAGGGGTGATCCCATGGCTGACTTTCATTATGTTCAATGTGCTTATCATTCCAAAGGAAGTATGAGTTCCTGAGGCAGAATTTGCGAGGTCCAGGTTAATCCTTAGCTAATCCCTGTGAGGTGAGGTTTTTGATGAGTAGCATGGAGCCATCAATGGGCGTATTTGTGAACAAGGAGATTACATCAAAGGTCACCAGCATGTTGACTATTTGGACTTCAGCATTCCGAATAATGTGAATGAAATCCATGGAAGTTTTAGCAAAAAAGTCAGTTTTTCTGGCGAAGAGTTGAAGAGCATGCGCAACAAATTGCGGTAGCTTGTGGGTTGGTGCATCGATGTTGCTGACGATGGGTCGTCAGCAACATCGATGCGTCATCACCTTAAGTGCCATCAAAGCACGCCGAAATATGGGAACTCAGAAGAAAAAGAACCAAAATGAAACTACAGGATATTAACTTGCATTACTGGAAAGATAGCTCAGGCGTGTACACTAATAGGCAATGGTTTGCATTCTTAAATATAATTACATATTTTATGTATTTTTTACACTCCTCCCCATGTAAGGTAAATTTATTCATTCATTTATTTATTATATTACCAACACGAAGCCCGGATACATCATGAAATGACTTTCTTGCTTGCAAGAAAGAAAAACATCTTCAATTGCCATTATATATTTGTGGAGAAAGGAAAGTCAAACGTTTGTATGTCTCCGCACATGTCCAATAATTTGATTTTCCTTTTCAGTATTTGATCTTTATACCTAATAAACGAAAATATAGTATCCATAGAGCATACTTTATTTCTCTTTAAAATTAGATCTTATTCTCAATCTAATTCGAAACTTTTCATTCTTCACTTGTTTGTTACTGTTGCCACGGCTACAGCGTCACCAAATGAACGAATCAAAACAAACATTATTGCGTACTTCAGAAACAGCATTCTTTACACACTCACAGACCATAGGCTTTCCTTTCCAACTGAATGACATGGAGCAAATTCTTAACGGTATGGCTTCTCATTTGCGTAAACAAGGATATACTGCTTCAGGTTGCTAATCTTAGTGAATGTATTTGGAAAGAATGGACGGATGAGATCATTTGTGAGATATATGCCTTTTAAATTTGGAGAACACCTAATTACATACACAACAATAATACTTGCTGCTGAGATAGTCATGTTTTAATTGCTTTGGGCTCTGCTTGAATTGACTGCAGTATCAATCTCTGTAGAAAATATATTTGTAAATGTTCCTTTTTGAAGTAGTTAAGATCGTACGTTTTTGGTAGAATTGAACGGGAGTCAAGTGTCAAACGACAGCTATAAACATCGTCAATAATGTTTAGAAAATAGTATTATTTCACATGCGCAATGATCAAACGATATATTGAGTCCAAATCATTCAAAATGGATAGTTAAAATACAACGGTTATAAATAGGAAGATTCGATATTTAAGTAGTTAACGTAAAATTAGATTTTTATTGTTTTCTGTAGTGAGGTATTATTTTATTTAATATGCTGAATCAATTCCCAAATACACCTATTAACGCCACAAATCCCTTGCTGTTGTGAAATACTCCTTTTTAATTATGGTGATTGTGATCGAATTCATTTCTTCTTCTACATTCTTTTTGATTGGCATTGCTTTTATTCTTGAAAATGCCATTATTTAAGGATACAAGTGTGACCTTTATATTTCAAATGCATTTAATGTACTCACTTTCACAGCAAACCGATAATGGTTGATTATATGCAGTTTAATTGAGTACACTATGCATTTAGACGGGCTTTATTTTTATACAAATTCAGAATCAATGGAAACAAAATTTATTTAAATATTGGAGCAATGTAAGACAATGAGAAGTCTCCTTGAATTTGAGTGTTTGTGTGCAATAATATAAAAATGTTTAACATCACCAATATAATGGCACGCTCATTTAAACTGTTAAATTCTCATTATGTATGATTAAGGATCATGCATCAATTGTCCTTTGATTATGGAGAATTTAGTAAACCAAATTGTGCAAACATAATAAAATGGCAGCCATCATGACTTCTGTCAAATTTCCTTGAAGAATTAGCAGTTTTAATGTGGCGTTCTTGGATTTATTTTGAAGAATGCACCAAACTCATAGGATTTCATTTCCACCTTACTCATCTCTCAATAAACAATCTGTGTCACAAAAACAGTGTAAAAAAACAGATAGTTCTACATTTGAATGTCCACAATATGAAATGCGCTGTAAGTTGATCAAATTCCACAATAAATAGTATTATTTAGATTTGCTCTACCCCTCATGGTGTACAATCATGACTCCACAGCTAATTAAAAATGGTCTGCAGAAATCACGTTGTGGTGTATTAGCAAGGGAGGAAAAATCTCTCTTGGGTAGTAGCAAGATTCGTATGACATGTTTTGGGAAATGACCCCATAACTCATCACTGTAATTCAAATGACATGGAAAGAAGACGTGGTCAAGTGTTAAACGATACTCATTTGAAATGGGAAAGTTGAGCTTTAATCAGTTCATTACAGATCTGACTGATGTGAGTCTCCCTGTTAAGTTTCCTATCTATATTAATTCCTAGTATTTTAGAATTTTCAACATTAGTACATTTTTATATACTATAACTGCATACATTATGCTGAGTTTTGTTAGTATTTAAACGTAAATGATTAATATGAAACCTGCCTGCTTAGCCTGTCTTTGAGTGGCTCTGAATCGTACCTTTGCATCTTCTAGATTTTTATATTTTTGCACACAAAAAGCATAATAATGATATAAAACATATGTAGGTTTAATTTTACAGGGCAAATCAGGTATCATGATGATACCCAAAATAGCTCAATACTAGAAATTTGTCATGAAAGTATGGGCATTAAAATTATTATTGGAAGCAAAATGAGGCCATGTCTTTATGGACAAATTAACCCTAGAACTACTAAAAATTTAAGAGAAATTAGGTAAATCAGACTGTTGTGCTACAATACAATTTTCAAGGAAATAATGAAATTAACTCCTAATAATAATAATCTGGAAGGAACTTGAATCCTTAAATGAAACATCCCTATCCTGTTCAATCCCTTTTCTTGCTCATCTCACATTCTCCCCCCTATTACCATCTTGAACAGTCCCTTTGTCGGTCAATATGCCCTTCATTCATTTTTACTGCCTCAATAGGATTTCTCCTAACCAACCCCTCTCTTCACCCACCATACCAAGTACTTTCTCATTGATTTTCTTCTCGGTCCATTTCACCTTCTCCATTTTCTCCACACCCACATGTCAAAAGCCTCCAGTCCACGACTATCCTCCTGCTTCAATGACCACATTTCCGTATATAACTATGCACCATATCAAAAGTTTCCCGAGTCTTTTTTTAATATCCTTACTCAACGTCCCATTCGTCAACTCTCCCCTCCCTATGAAAGCCTCTTTGCCTAGCATTATTCTTCTCCATACGTCCCTACTACTTTGACCGTATTGGTCCAAATGCTTTAGAGATTAGTGAACTCTTCTACCTGCATTAGTTTTTGCCCTCCTTTTTTAATGTTTATCTTAGCTTTTTTTCTTTCTAGAAAATTGCATATCCTTTGTTTTAATAATATTGATTCTCATCCCATACCTGTCGCCCTGAATTTCCAATTCACTCAGCAATCCTTACAACCCCTTGGCTGACTGACAAACTAAAGCTTGGTCATCCACAAACCTAATTAATTTTATGAATTCCCCGCCCACTTTCATTCCTACCTCCAGTTCTTCCCATGCCTCTTTGATCATTTCCTCTGCATTGTTGTTCAAGATGGCGTCAACTTTGGCCGTACAACGATGTGGCTCTTGTAAAACACGAGTCGAAGTACGTGATATGGTTGTTAGTTGCGATATTTGCTCAGGTGTATGCCACCATAAATGCTCCGGCTTAAGTGATATAACATTAAAAGCTCTCTTGGACTGCCATGACATTTACTGGAAGTGTTTTTATGCCGTGTAAATAAGCCAAATATTTACAATATGGCGGCCGACATTGAAAATTTGAAAATCAAGTTACTAACTCTCCAATCTACCGGATCCATGGAAAGTACTACCTTGCAGCCAATTGCAAAGGAAGCTGTAACGTTGTCTACGGAAGTGAAACCTGGAGTCAACGAACAATTAGGCCTCAATAGTGACAACTCCGATTTGTGCCCCAAAAATGTAAAAGCAAAATTTATCACCATGAGTTTCGAATCCATCGTTACTGACGAGGAAGGTTTTCAAAAGGTGAATTACCAGAGAAACAAATGCAAACGAAATACGGTTTTTGGGAGTTGTAAGCAGCCTGCTGTTACGTGCAATTTTGTGGGAGTTCCTCGCAAGACTCTCTTCTACATTGGTCGTGTCCAGTCCAATGCAATGCCTGATGACATTGTGAAGCATCTGTCCGGAATATTTCCTGGGAATGACTTCAAATGTGAAAGTTTGAGAGTTGGTGAAGTTTATAATTCTTTTAAACTCTGTGCGCCAATTAGCCTTAAGGATCAACTTCTTAAAGAAGTTATTTGGCCAGTAGAAGTGAAAGTTGGGAAATTTTTCCCCCCAAAACCGCAGAAACTGACCCCTACTCATGAAGAGACAGAGAATATTGCTGAAGGGTCAGCTGCGGTGGTGAATCCGAACTCCGAGTTGAAAACTAGTGATGCGCCGGTATCCACCTCAGCAACAAGGGGCCACACCGATAACACTACGGAAAAGTGTTCCTTAGAGAAACGTGTTACCCGCCTCTAAATGGGAATATCAAAACCAAAGTCCTTTTGACTAGATAGTATTAATTTATTTTGCCAAAATGTGAGATGTCTACGTAATAAGATAACGGAGATAGAGGCAATAGTCAAACATGGTGGCTACAATGTGCTATGTCTCAATGAGCACTGGATTGCAAAAAATGAATTTGATGTGTATAACATTAGTGATTTTGGCTGGTCATCATTCTACTGCCGATCTGTAGCAAAAAAACGGTGGTACCTGTATTTATTTCCTGAAAGGTATGCCCTTCAAGGTAATTGACTTGGAAAAATTCTGTCTGGAATTGATTGCACTTTGAAATATCTGCGATCATATTGAAGGACCTGAATTTGATCATTGCTTCTGTGTATCGCTCCCCTAATGGTGTTTTTTAACACTTCTTCAATCAACTGGAACTAGTACTATCCCTATTCTTGACTCTGAAAGCCAATATCATAATTTGTGGAGATCTCAACATTGACATAACCCTAAAAACTAGTAAATGTCAGGTTCTTGAAAATCTTTTGCTTTCTTATAATTTATACTGGGCAAACAAACAGCCTACTCGACTTTCTGCCTGCCTAGATAATGTAATTACCAATTATGGTCCTGAATTGTACAGTGTAAGTGTTATTGACTATCTCTTATCTGACCATCAAGGTATAAGCTTCACTTTTATTACTCAAATAACTCAAAAGATATATCCAAATAGAGGTAAAACCATAATTGTGAGGCCCATAACAGTAGAAGGTTTAGAGAGTTTCTAACTGCTTCTATCTTGTATTGATTGGCATGGTTTTTGCACAGACTCTGTAGAACAAACATGTTTTTCAAGGTTTTTAGGTAATTTCCTAGGCATTTTTGAGCAATGCTTTCCTAAAAAAATTCCTAACTCTATCCCCACTAAAAATAAAAAAAATCTCTGGTATGCTGGGGAGTTATTAGCTCTTAGAAATGATTTACTTAGTTACTACCACTCTTACAAAACCAGTGGAAGCCAGCATGACAAAGAGGCTTACTTGAAATACAAAAGAGATTATTATAATTTAGTTAGGTGTGCAAAAAATAATGCTTACAAGGATTTTATATTGAATGCAAAAAATAAACAAAAGGCAGCATGGAGTATAATCAATCAAGAAGTTGGTCATGGTAATGGAAAAGAAAATCTTCCTTTCACCCCAGATGCTGTAAATAATTTTTTCTTAAAAGCTGTTGAAGACAATTTGTTCTCTCGAAAAGTTGATGCTGCCAATAATGGTAATATGCTGTAAAATCTTCCTCCGAATAATTTAAATTTTAAATGGAATTTTGTTACTACACTTGATATTATATCGACTGTTAAAAAATTTAAAAAATCCAACAGTAAGGATATTTATGGTCTTTCTAATTCCCTAATAAAGGACATTATTATGCTCATTGCGGAACCATTAGCAATGTTAGTCAATTTATGTTTTGAGACAGGAGATTTTTCAACAGCTCTAAAATTTTCCAAAACAGTACCTGTTATAAGAAAGGTGATAAAGATGATTTAGCTAACTACCGCCCCATTTCCAAGGTCCCCGTTTTTGGTAAAATTTTTGAAGCTATTATGAAAGATCAAATATGTAATTTTTTTGAGTTAAATAATCTGTTTTCCAAATCCCAGTATGGCTTTCGATCTGGGAAATCTACAATTTTGGCAGTAGAGTCCATAGTTAATTATGTCATTAATGCATTTGAAGAAAAGGAATCAGTCTCAGTGACACTATGTGATCTTAGTAAGGCCTTCGACTGTGTTAATCATTTAATATTACTAACAAAGCTAGAATATTATGGTATTAAGGGAGTTGCACTGAAACTAATGAAGTCATATTTGGATGATCGCCACCAATTGGTTGAACTTGATGGCTGTCAGTCTGCAGCTCTTAAAGTAAAATGTGGTGTACCACAGGACTCTGTGCTTGGCCCAGTACTTTTCATTATCATGATTAATGATTTGCCCTGTAATATGAAACCTAGATCTGTTTTATATGCTGATGACACTACTTTTGTGCAAAAGTGTCAACATCCAGAAGATGCAAAGTTACGATCTAGCGCTACCCAAAAACAGGCTAAGGAATGGTTTGATGTTAATCATTTACAATTAAATACTAACAAAACTCAGCATATTGTGTGCAGTCTTAAATCAAAAACAACTGATATTGAAACTGCTAAAATACTAGGAATTTATATTGATACAAAACTTATTTGGGAGACTCACATCAGTCAGACCTGTAATAAACTTAGTAAAGCTGTTTATATGTTAAGAAAGCTCAACTTTATCATTTCAAATGAGTATCGTTTAACACTTTACCATGCCTTCTTTCAATGTCATTTGAATTATGGTGTTGAGTTGTGGGGTCATTCCCCTCATGTTAAACAAATTTTGCTACTGCAAAAGAGAGCTATTCGCTCTCTTGCTAATATACCACCATGTGATTACAGCAAACCTTTATTTATTAGGTATAGAATCATGACTGTATTTTGTTTGTATATCTTTAAGGCTCCGACTCATGTGAAAGTTAATCTAGAAACTTACCAATTAAGATCCAACCTCCATAAGTATTCCACAAGAGGTAAATCGAATCTAAATACTACTTATTGTAGATTGTCATTAACTTACAACACATTTCACAATATGAACATACCACTGTATAACCATCTGCCTGCTCAGTTGAAATCAGATGCTATCCAGAGTTTCAAGAATAGGGTATATACCTGGTTACTTACTCACCCACTATACTCATTGGATGAATTAGTTTGTGGCAATTTTCATCAGTGGGCAACCCTACCTTACACCTCTTCCTAACGCTACCCATCAGGACTCTTCATTTCCCACTCGCACCTGAGCAGTCTGAGACATATACAGGTTGCGGATTAGCCTCCTTTCCCGCCAATCTATTCCTATTTCCTGCAATATACTCATTAGTTTTTCACAATTCACTCCATCAAATGCTTTTTCGAAAGCTACAAAACAGGCAAATACATCCTGGTTGTGTTCTATATTCCTCTCGATTAATAATCTCATTTCTGCAATGGCATCACACGTACCTCTCCCCTTCCTAAACCCTGAAAATGTCTCGCAAGTTTGATGGGCATTTAAACAAAACAGAGGGACAAGGTTAGAATAAAATTGATGTTGACTGATTGTCATTAATAATTATGAAGAGTTCACGGATTAAATGTTTAATTTTGTGTGTTCCGGGGAAGAAAGTGGTGATAATATTAGGGCTTTTTGGAAAGTTTGGTTTGATGAGGGGAGTGTATTTGGTTGAGGGTTAGGATTTTACTGCTCAGTAGCATTCATGGTACCTACATTTTCTCAGAGAGTCATGTAGCTGATACAAGTACTTCTGTTGGGAGGGGATGTTGTTGCAGAGACGGAAGCCACGGACTGAGAGAGAAAGGGATGGAGCGCTTTGTAAGAGGTGGATGGCAGCTGTCGAAATCAAGCTATTGTTCTTACTAGTTGGATTAACGTGGACTGAGGTATAAAAGGTATTGTTTTGGAGGTGAATGTTAATATACAGGAAAGTGTTATTCAAGTCGGGTATGGAAGAAGTGAATGATACTGATGAGAATTTGAGAGATGAAATTAAAGGAGATAAATTTTTGCGTCTGAGGAACCAAAGGAGGAAAATATCATTGATATAGTGGGCCCAGAAGAGTGGTTGGAGGGTTTATTATTGCAGAAAGTCATGTTTTAGTTTACCCATAAAAAGATTGGCGTATGTAAGAGCCATACGTGTTCCCATTGCAGTGCCTTTTATTTGTAAATATATTTTCTCGTTGAATTGAAAAGCATTTTTGGTGAGAACAATTTTACTCTGTTTGATGAGCAAATCTGTGGATGGGGTGTGTTGTGTGGATCGTAGGGAGAGTTAATATTGCAGGGCTTCTCAGCCTTCTTTGTTGGGAATGGAGGTGTACAGAGATGTATTGTCTATTGTGGCCATGAGAATGGTCGTGTTGTTGTGCTGAACCAAGCACACTGCATGTATCACATGCCTGCCTCCCACCCCCTTGTTCATTTCCCATTGGTCCCTTACCCCTCCCTCCCTCGACCCTACCCTGCACATGTCCCCTCCGCTATTCCACGAGAAGGCCAGTCTGAGGACAACAGCAGAGCCATTGAAACATCAAAACAATATATAGTGAGTGTCCTTTCTTTGTGTCCCTATGGTTTAAAAATCTACATCTGTATTTTTATGTGTATATATATATTTATGTATATATATATATATATATAAATATATACATATAGTATTATTATGTAATCTACCCGTTAAGGTAGGTTTTTGGATGGACAAAGCTACTAAATAAAACCTTATGTGTCTCGTAAAAAACACAAAATCCAGCATCCTACTCCATCAAGTCCCTCTTCATCTCTGAGTGCTCTCTGCCTCCCTTCATCCCGTCCAACTTCCCTATCCTACTCCTTCCCTTTCCTCGTTGGTCTAACATTCTCCCCTCTATCACAGTCCTCAATATCCCACTGCCGGTAAATACCCCCTTCACTCTTTTTTCCTGCCTCTGTAGGATTGCTCCAAACAAGCCCATCTCCACGCCCACCATACCAAGTACTTCCTTGTTTGTTTTCTTCTGTGTGCATTTCACCTTCTCCATTCTTCTCCACACCCACATTTCAAAAGCCTCCAGTGTACGTCTATTCTCCTGCTTCAATGACCACATTTCCGCACCGTACATAGCCACGCTCCATATCAGTGTTTTTACGAGTCTTTTTTTAACATCCTTTCTCAACATCCCTGTCATCAACTCCCCCCTCCTTGTGAAAGCCTCTTTGCCTAGCACAATTCTTCTTCTTACGTCCCTACTACTTTGAACGTGTTGGTCCAAAAAACTACCGAGGTATGTAAACTTTCTATCTGCTCTGGTTTTTGCCCTCCTATTTTAATGTTTAGCTTAGCATTTTTCTTTCTGGACAATCGCTTAACCTTTAATTTATTAATATTGATTCTCATCCCATTCTGTCGCACTGAATTTCGAATTCACTAAGCAATGCTTGCAACCCCTTGGCTAACTGACAAACTAAAGCTTGGTCATCGGCAAACCTAACTGATTTTAAAAATTCCCAACCCACTTTCATTCATTCCTCCAGTTCTTCCCATGCCACTTTCATCATTTCCTCAGCATATAGGTTGAACAGTAACGGTGATAATGAGCAACCCTGTCTTACACCTGTTCCTAACCCTGCCCAACCGAACTCCCAATTCCTCACTCGTATCTGAGCAGTCTGAGACATATACAGGTTGCGGATTAGCCTCCTTTCCCGCCAATCTATTCCTATTTCCTGCAATATACTCATTAGTTTTTCCCAATTCACTCTATCAAATGCTTTTTTGAAAGCTACAAAACAGGCAAATACATCCTGGTTGTGTTCTATATTCCTCACGATTAATAATTTCATTACTGCAATGGCATCACGCGTATCTTTCCCCTTCCTTAACCCAAACTGATCCTCCCCTAAGTAATCATATGCCCCATTCTCTATCCTTTTGTTTATGATCCTGAGAACAACTTTAGCTGCATGGGATATCAAACCTATCATCCTGTAGTCCTCACATGATGTTCCCCTAACCTCTTTGGAATTGGAATTAAAAATGATCTCACAATGTCTTCCGGCCAGATTCCCTCCTCATAAATACTACGGATCAGCCCATATAGCCTCTTCCTCCCACATTTTCCTAAGCCTTTTAAAAGTTCGGCGGAAATGTTATCCATCCCCACAGCCTTATTTAGTTTCATCTCCCTTAATGCCCTTTCTATCTCATTGTCTAGTATGCCTGGACCTAAGCCATCTTCCTCTACGTCATGTTCCTCTTCTATGTCTAACCTTGTTGGTCTAAGTTCTTTATTATTCCTTCCATCTCTCTTGGATCTTCCCTGCATCCAATATTACCTTACCCACCTTATCTCTAACTGCGATCGTTGATCTCCCTTTCTTACTTCCCGATAAAGAGTTAACTTTGCTGTACAGCGCACCGATTTCACCCTTCCTCTACAGACTTTCCATATCCTCGCACTGTCTTCCACCATGCTTCTTTTGCTTTATTTGTTGCCCGCCTCAATTTATTGTTTAATTCTTTGTACTTCATTTTGCCTAATTCTGTATTTACATTCTTCTATTTTCGCCGGTCATCCATCTTTGTAATCATCTCATCCGTGATCCATGGTTTCGTGGTCCTTTTAGCGTTAACGATTCCAATAGTGTCTTTTGCAACTTTAGACAACCCTTTCTTGATACATTCCTATTTTTCCTTGATAGTACGTAGCCTTTCACCATCCGCCATGATTTCCTCTACCACCTGTTTGAATTCCTTCATTTTCAAACCATTTAATGCTTCTACATTCCATTTTCCAACTCGCCGCCCCTGCTGTATCTTTTCGAAACGGACGCTACAGTTCATAATAATTAATTGTGGTCTCAGTCCGCATCCGCTCCCGGGAAGCTGTGCGAATTTATCACACTGTTGCTAAACCTGTGCCTAACCAGGATATAATCTAGCTGATACCTCTCTGAGTCACCTGGCATTTTCCATGTATACCTGCATCTTTTGTGGTGTCTAAACCAAGTGTTGGTGGTGACTAGCCCGTCTCCAGCAGAACTTAACTGCTTTCTCCCCGCGGTCATTCCTTGTGCCTAAACCGTAGTCCCTGACCTCATCACCATCTCTTTCTTCGTCTACCGTCGCATTCTAATCCCCCATCACCATCAAATGTTTCCCTGCAGGAACACACGCGATTATGTCTCCTAACTGATCATATATCCAATCGACCTCCTCTGCCTTCTGGTTGCTCGGTTGCATGTATACCTGAATAATGACCAAGTTCGTCGGCTCTATTTTTATCTCAACTAGTAGTATTCTATCCGGTACCTGCTCTATATTGACTACGCTTTTCCCTACTTCTTCATTTAATACTATAGCAACCCCTCGTTGGCTCTTGTCCCCGCCGCTGTATATTATTCTATACTTATCACTCCAATAATTCCCGCTATCTTTCCATCTCACCTCGCATAGACCTAAAATATCGATATTTCCCCTTTCCATCTGTCGCTTATCATTCTCCAGTTTCCCTGTCCTCATCATTGTCCTAACATTCCACGTTCCTATTCTAATTAATTTGGTCTTCTTCTGCTGCGTTTTCTGTCCTGCTGCTGCCGGTTTTCTCTTGCAAGGGTTTCGTGAGATGACGACCGCGGAAGCCTTGCCTCTCCCGCTGCCGGCTACGACACACGGCCGATTGGGCCGAGCCCCATAGTTGCCAGGACTCAAAATCTTTGTCATGTTAATCTTTGGAATGGTAATTGAGGTAGTTTCCCGTTGCCTTCCTCAATAGTTTTTTTAACGTGACACCATGACTTCTTGGCCGCCACACTTGGGTCCGACGCCATCGCAGCCGCCTCACTGAGGAACAGACGCTGCGTGGACTACCTATCGTCTGGCTCCTAACCTTCGACCTATCTGGCATTGGTGACCCTTCCAGGAGCAATTATTATTACTCCCGCCAGCACAGCTCTAGGGGTCATCGAAACGCGCGAGCCATTCCACCACGTCATGATTGTAGTCCGGGGAGGGTTATATATATGTATATATATATATATATTTCCAACAGGAATATTTTATTAGTTGAATAATATATCGGTCCTTTCTATTTTATAATTTCCATTTCATCTGTACTTATCGTCATTTTAGAGATAGCTTCACATACCTGTGATTATAAATATGAAAAAATAGCAGTCTTAAGTTATGTGAATATTTATTTATAAAATGAAAATGTTAAGGGGTTAAGAACCAATTTCAATTATATTTTGCAAAAAAATTAGTCTCCATTCATGCGGTAAATAATTGATAGTTACGACCAATGAATGCATTTAATCATAAATGCTTTTTACTATATCTACCGTAAGTATGCAGAAGATTAGAGCCAGGCGATTGAAATCAATTCCAAAGATGAGAAAGATCAAAATATCAAAAAAAACTATGAACGCGACGACAAAATATGTCGCCTCACTGCTTTTACGCTATGATTTGAAAGTCGAAACGAGACAAAGAGACTGCGGGAGATGCCGCAACAGTAACTTTTAACGGACACATCCGGCATCTCCCTCAGTTTATTTGGAATTTGTCAAGGTGTAAACAGATAAGTGTTTAAAAGTTGGCTCTTTAACCGTGTGGCGCATCCCGCACACGACTACAAATACCTGTGGCATTGTATGTACGGTATTTCGTCACAACATCTTGTTCCTTTTAAACCCTCAAAATTTCTGAGTTTAAGAGGAGGCCTCGATAGCAGAGCACAGGCATGTCCTGCCTGTGTTCACCGAGTGTCTCAATTTCGCCGGCGTCCGAGGCTTCGGCCGCCGGGATTCGGAGAGCGGCGCTGCCGGACTCTCTCGGAAGTCGAGGTTCCGATCGTGTTTTGTGTCGAGCGGCGGTTGACCGCCTAGTTCATCAAGAAGCGTGCGGTTTGACTCTCGACTTCTGCTGCCGGGAAGGCCGTGCTTTCGTTCTGTTTACTGGATCAAGACTGGCCTTGACTTTTGGTGTAGAGCTTAGGCTCATTTTTATTTGCTACCAACGGTCGCGTGTAGCGGGGAGGGAGTGCGCAATAGTGTTTATTTCTTTCTTGGAGTGCTTTCGGTGCACTCTCCATGTTTTCGCGCTGGCGTGCTCAATTTGATTTGTTTCAAAATGGTCGTACATCACGTGGACACGCTCGCCTTGCAAATTGACGATAAGGCGAAGGCCCCTGCTCCGTTGGAGGTCCACCTCCTTACACTAGAGTTACTGGGCCTCACACCAGAAGAGATTGTGGATATCTAATTTGGATATAACCGCCATTTGGTATTCCTGAAGTTGGCAACTGAAGCTACTATGAAGAGGATTCTATATTTTATCCCACGAAAGCTACCGTTTCAATCCCTAAAGATCCGAGGACGACGATTACCATTGACGAGACCTTCGGTAGCCTTTGTAATGTCTGGGTTCTTCGTCTTCCCGTGGAGACCCCATTGGAAGATATAACAAGTGAGCTTCAACGTTTTCGAAAAATCCATCGCTCGTGGGAGAACAGGTGGGAGGTCGACAAAATGGCGCGCGTGCTGACAGGTACGACAGTGGTGCGGATGACGGTGGAAAGAAATATCCCGTCGTTCCTCCACATTGGCGGCAACCGGGCCATCATTTAATCTACGAGGGTCAGCGACGCACCTGCGCCCGTTGCAACCAAGAAGGCCAAGGTGGAGGAAAGCCAAGGTGTCGGAAATATTCCCAGGGGTCCTCTAGAGGTGGACCAATTCGATCGATCTCCTCCGGTTTCTCTCAACGGAGCCCCTTCGGCAGATGACCTCCAGTCCACTCCCGGCCCCCCACGAGGCCACCTCCTGGGTTGGGCCGGATACCAGCTGTGCTGCTTAAAAGAAGGCCCCCCGTTGAACGCTGCCGAGTTACCCGCTCTTCGTAGAGACCACGGCTGGGTCTTCTTCTTCGGACGAGGTCGAGGGGGAGGTATGCAGTGACAACTTGGGGCCTCGCTCGTCGGTCCGTCGGACGAAACGCCCCGGGAAACGGCGAAGCTGTTGTCGCCTGGGCTCGAGCGGCGACCGAAGCGACGTAAGCCAAGACCAGGACTCTGGTAAGCGATGTCCGGTGCCCTTAGCTGTCCTCTCATTCCACCAATTAATATTATTATGCTTAATATTGCTGGAGTTTATAGCGCTTTAAAAAGTGCAGTCCAACGTTTTCTCCGCGATCTCAGGGCTGATGTAATCCTCCTTTAAGAGGTAAAAGAGGACATACTCTGGGATACAAACATCTTTCAGGCTTTCGGCAATTTCGCCGAAAGTCATTCTGGCACCACCACCCTAGTCCGAAATGGCATTCCGTTCTCTCATGTTCGCCGCCACGCTTCAGGCCGAAAAACGTTCGCAATCGTGAATGGTATCCATATCACGAACCTTTACGCTCCCTCCGGTGAGCGCGCGAGGGCAGAGCGCGAATCATATTTCAATGAACTCCTTCTCCCCTACCAGTATTCATTCTTGGGGAGGGCCATATTGGGCGGAGATTTCAACTCCATCTACCGCCGAGAGGGTAGTGCCTCGAAAAGGCATGGGGTGACATAATATCCAAGCCGGGCACTCTCACTGATTCGAGCGATTGACGCAGTGCGTTCTTATTGTGCCGGTCCCACCCCCTTCACGCGATCAGTGCCTAACTCTCGGACGCGGATTAACTGCCTCTTCGTCTCGGCATCCCTAAAGAATGATGTTTAGAGAGTGGACACGTGCCCCTACGCGCGGAAGGATCTGGCCAGAAGTTTTCGTCCTCAGCGTCTACCCAGTTAGTGAGGGGTGCCTGAACTTCCTCCCGGAATGGCGCCACCTCAACTACATAGCCCCTTAATTAGTTCAATAGTTTCAGCCTCAACTTTGTGGAAGTTCATTTTAATAAATGAAAAAGAAACACTTTGTTCCAATCCACCAATTTATAATAAATGAAAAAGAAACACTTTGTTCCAATCCACCAATTTATTACAGGTACGACTAGTTTCGACGCTACGGCGTCATCCTCAGGTACAAAGTTTAAAGTCACAATCATAGTATATATACTATGATTGTGACTTTAAACTTTGTACCTGAGGATGACGCCGTAGCGTCGAAACTAGTCGTACCTGCAATAAATTGGTGGATTGGAACAAAGTGTTTCTTTTTCATTTATTATAAATTGGTGGATTGGAACAAAGTGTTTCTTTTTCATTTATTACATAGCCCCTTTTTACCTTTTGTTCGCTGCTACGAATGTTACAAAGTAATATGGGGACATTGCCTTCAGGTGACACCGAAGCAATGCTCGGCAGAATAAATAAATCTCTCTCGCTTCCAATGACTCGCACTTCTTTGCCTTCAACCATCTGACTCTTTATCTTCGACAACACAACGGATAACCGCGGTACTCTAATAGATTCCTCTGATACAATTTTGCTCGATCGGCCAATCCCATTACTAGCGCCGGTCTGAGTTTCGCGAACTTTGCCATCGCACAAGGGGACAACAAATATATCCTCTCTTACTGGCGAAAAAACACAATCATCACCCTACTTCTTTATCCCAAACCGGGAGTCGGAGGAAACCTCGAAGACATCGCCATTAACTTCGTACCTAGCGGTGCAGCTTGCTTGCGACGCGGGTGGCAACCTCTCTATGACTCTTTCGGCCTTCGCCACCTCTGCTAATTTCTGTGAATACTTATTTAGAGATCCGATATCCTTATTCCCTTCTGTCGATTCCTCCGTCGTTACTTGAAAACAAATTCCCTCCATACTACCGTTTATTCGCGAGTTACATTTCATTATCTCTGCCGGAAAAGTACTTTGGTTTTTAGTGTCGCTTATCGTTTTTTCCTCAAGGGATGCTAAATTATACGTGGCCATTTGCGAATCATTGCCATTAATTATACCATAAATGAAAGAATCAAACGCCTTGACCTCTTCGGAAACTCCAATTTCATGGGCGCCTATGGGCTCGATCATCTGCGAAGTTACGCCATTAGATTTAAGGTCTGTCTCGTTTCCCTCACCCATTCTTATTTTCCGTTTATTGAACGATATACTTTTCCCGTAACAAACCATAAAATCAAGGCAACAATTTCAGAGTGTTTAAATCATTCGCCTTGACTGGGATTCAAACCCAGATCCCGCTATATCCGGTTGAGTGCTTTAGCCACTTAAGCTACCGAGGCGTCCTCTTAAACTCAGAAATTTCGGGGCTTTTAAGGGAACAACAGCACTCGACCGGATATTGAGGGATCTGGGTTCGAATCCCAGTCAAGGCGAATGATTTTTACACTCTGAAATTGTTGCATTGAAATGCACATTAGCGGATGACTCCGTTAAAAGTTACTGTTGCGGCATCTCCCGCAGTTTCTTTGGAATTCATAAAATCAAGGCCTAGAAGACCGTCATAGTTCGTTTCCCCCAAATCCACTACTAAGATGTCATGGGGATATAATTTATGATCAATCA
Source organism: Hetaerina americana (assembly GCF_022747635.1). NCBI lineage: Eukaryota > Metazoa > Arthropoda > Insecta > Odonata > Calopterygidae > Hetaerina > Hetaerina americana. The sequence continues at coordinate 61,295 of NW_027286935.1, read as the reverse complement.
AAAATTGCACGAACTCTCTCCGATGATTAGCAAGGGATGACCTGACGCGCTTCGCACCCGAGAATTGTAATCAGAATTCCTTAATTGGCCAAAAGGAAATTTTTTACTATCAATGATGGTAACGGCTGCTCTCGTTTCCACTAGAAAACTGTTATCTTTCCTAAAATTATACACTACTATTGTCCATCCTGCTTCTTGAGTTACCACTAGAATTAAATCTGTCCCGACCTCCCAGTCGGGAGATCGGCGTTTCCCGCCACGAAGGGATTTTCGCGCCTCGGGCAGCGTCTGGGAAGATGGCCAGTCCTTTGACAAATGCCTCATTTCACGAGCGGGCAATCTTTAGCCATATGATTTTCATTTCCACAATTTAAACACAAAGACGGCCTCGTTCCCCTCTCCCTCTCTCTACACGCTCGACCAATGTGACCGGTTTTACCGCAGCGAAAGCAAACGCGTGCGCCGTGATTATCTATCCTTCGGTGTCCCTACTTGCTCCGGGGGAACCAGTCTTACTTTGGAACCCCTCCTGACAGTTTGTGCGGCGTTAATTTCTTCCACGGGAAACTACCAAGGTGCAACATTTGGCGGATTCGCGTTCATACCCTACCAAGGCGTTATATTTGGAGATGGCGGCCACCTAGGGGGTTACTGACACAACCACGCATGAGACTGTTGTGGTGAATTTACGTCTCTGTTGACGGCGTAATTTCTGACACTAGCTTCTTAAACGCTTGCGAACCCTTCTGTCTCAATCAAGTTTGTTGGATTACGAACCAACACAAACGTACCAATCTCTTCCTTCAGCCCAATTAAAAATTGCACAAGAAGTCTACCTTGAATTCTTCGCTGTTTCTGAATCAATCTCGCCCCATGACTCGCGTAGCCTACGGGCGACATGGCGCAATCTGGTTGGAAATTCTGTGACGCTCTCCAGCGGTTTTTGTACGCAAGTGTTAAATATTTTTTCTAACATGATTGGAGATGCCTTTAGTGAAAATATCCTTTGGAGATTAATGGAAAAGTCCGCGTATGAACCTGATATGTGATGATTTGCAGAGACAAAATCCGCGGCGGTTCCTCCAAGCCGAAGTTGAGGGACTCCTAAGGTCTGTGCTTCATTCCAACTACTAAGATGACTTTCAATACGAACGCTTTCATAAAATTCGCCAACCCCAAACTCATCTTCCCCGCTAAACGTTGGAATTAAATGAATCTGGCTGCCAATAGCGGCGGTTTGCGCTGCTTCTCCGCAACCATTTTGCGGACTCGCGCTACTTCCCGGCTGATCTAACACATTGACCAAAGGTGTGAAGTTGAGTGCACTGCCGAATTTCAATCCATTTGCGGTTTCTTGATAATCGAGAAAAGGGTTAGGGTTCCCCAGTCTATGAGGGTTAAGGCCATCCATCGAGAAATTCAACCCAATGCTAATTACATTAAAATTTCACTGCGCTTAATTAATTTATTTTTTCATACTCCGAGTGTATGCGATACCCATGGTGGGCGGGTAATGGGCTAATTGATGGTTCCTGATGAAGTGACGCTTAGTTTAATTGCGCGTAGAGAATCGCGATGAGGTTATAGCACGTGTCTTAAAATAATAATTCGTTAGGTCAGCACAGATTAGAATATCCCACCTGTCAGAGAAAATACGGAACTTCCGATTTAAAGACGTAGACGGGCACATGATAATCTATGAGACACTGTCGCATACACTGAATAAATCACTAGTCCAACCGTGCAACCCCTCACCTGACACCAATATGTCGCAAGAGGGGTTTCTATAAGCGACACAAAGGGTATCGGGGAAGGTTAGAGTAACTACACCGAGTATTACCAAAGCAGCCGTATATTACCCAACATCAGTCATAATGCACCATTTACATAAGTATAAGCAAATTATGGATGGCTAGACCCTCGGTAAACCAACGCGAGTACGGACAGAATTAAAATGGCAGAAAATTACCTGGGACGGGGTAAATGCAGGGTGGACGCGGTCACGAAACACATAACCTAGGCAGAGCCCTCTTCCGTCGGAAAAGAAGGGAGTATGGCAGTGTGGACGCGGTCACGACACGCATAACCTAGGCGGAGCCCTCGTCCGTCGGAAAGGAAGGGAGTATTGCAGGGTGGACGAGGTCAAACGAACGTAACCTTGGCAGAGCCCTCGTCCGAAGTTTAGTCAGGAAGAGGACACACTGTCGCAACAAGCGCAACATAGCCGAAGCATCGTGCCCTACCGGTCACCGCCAGATAACCAACTAACTGCTTTTTGCCCGGCGACCAGGGCTTTTATACCCAATTTAAGATTCAGGGGAGGAATACTTTAGAAACGTTGTATTTGGTCACGTGGGACATTCGGAGGAGCCAGGGAAGGAGTACCATGTCGCATACTTGCGACAATAATTATTAATTTTTGCAAAGTTACCATCTAGAATTTCGTTTAAGTACGAGGGTCATCCGGAAAGTAGTACCCGTTCATGAAATAAAGACACAAAAGTAAATATTAACAAACATAAAAAATTTTATTTGAAAGAGGATACTTTAAACTACTTCTCAACATAATCTCCAAGCAAATTAAGGCATTTGTCATAACGTGTGACAAGTTTCTGTATTCCTGCTGCATAGTCCTTCGCCGCCAGCTCATTGAGATACGCGAGGGACCCATCTTGCACAAATTTTTGCATAATGCAGATGGTGTTTAACAATTTCATGAACAATTGTTCGAGAAACATTGGGAAAATGCTCACAGATGTCATCAATTGTGACGCGCCGATCGTTCCTCACGAATTCGTCAACTGAGCTCACCAGTTGGTCTGTAATGACAGACGGTCTCTCCGAACGCTCATCGTCGTGTGTGTTCCCCCTCCCCATGTTGAAGTTGCGACACCACCGCCGAACAGACGACTCGTCCATTACATTGTCTCCATACACCTCCTTTAATTGGCGATGAATATCACATGGGCGAACGTTTCTTGCATTGAGGAATTTAATCACTGCCCTCACTTCACAACTGGCGGCGTTCTCAATTTTTTTAAACATTGTAAACAATCACAGAAACAACACAGGCAATGCTAGCGTCACGCAACTTGGCTCAGAGAAGGCAGACAAGCCACTGAAGCTATCTGACCTCGTCCAGCGGCTACTCGCGTCGTCAGCACTTCATGCGGCACGAACGGGTACTACTTTCCGGATGACCCTCGTATATTGAGCTCTGTTGTTTGAAATATTAATTAATCTTACTTCTAATGATTTAAACCGAATAGAAATAATTTTAAAATCAAATATTTTCTCAAACAACATTGTTTTACTATTTTTACATTATAAACGAATATATTAAGAGCAAATAACTTTAAAGAGCATACTGTATTTCATTAATGAAATAAGACTGGATCTGAACTCCAATTTGAAACTTTTCGTTCTTCACTTCTTTGTTACTATTGCCATGGTGACGTCGTCACCAAATGTTCAAACCAATCAAACTTAATTCTCAAGTAATGTATTAGATTGTTCTGTCACATTTTAAATTTCACATATCGCTAATGCCTTTGAGCATACTGTGCTTACCTGTAGAAATACACAATACACGTTCATTAAGGCTATATAGTATTCATCCTCAGATTCAGAATGCACAAATTATTTGATTGCATTGTGAATTAATGGGTGACATTAAAGGATCAACCGTAGCCAAAAGTTGTATTGCACTGTTTGGAAGAATACATCTCCTCTTTGAGGTGAACTGTCTCATTGTCTATCTTAAGGTTATTTATGTGTATTTGAACTTCTTCCTATTTACGCCACACATGGAAAGAATGGACTGGTGATATCTTTTATGAAACATATACCTTTCAAATTCTGGAGAACGCCTAATTACATTCACAACAAGATTACCAGCTGCTGAGATAGTTGTCTTTTAATTTGTTCTGATGATAAACTCTGCTTGAATTGACTGGAGTATCCATCTAAGCGTAGAAAATATATATGTTAATGCTCCTTTTTGAAGTAATTATGGTCTATGTTTTGGATGGAATTGAACAGGAATCAAGTGCCAACCTACAGCTGTAAATAGTGTCAATATAAATTGAAAATAATACTTAATAATATATTCCATGATCAACCAATACATTGAGACCAAATTATTCAAAGTGGATTTTTAAAATACAATTTATTGAAAGATTCAATATTGAAAAATTAAACATAAAATAAACTGTATTTAATACTCGCTTGGTAGATGATAGGGCTTCTTAAGTTATTTCCACAGCCATTTTGCAATTACCCAATTGGGTGCCACAAATCCCATATTATGAAGCACTCCTTTTTAATTACAGTGTTTTAAAATGAATTCATTTCTTCATCTTCATTATATTTGATTGGCATCTATTGGCTTAGAAATGCCATTTATTTTAGAATATATGTATGACATATATAAGTCAATTGTTTTAAATGCACGCGATTTCAAAGCCATTTAATAATGATTGATTCCATGCAGGTTCATTGAGTTTAATTTATTTATTTTTATAGGCTTTATTTTAAAAAAAAATTCAGAATCAATCAAAACAGATTTCGATGAAATATTGGAACAGTTTAAGATGATGAGAAGTCTCCTTGAATTATATAGTTTGTGTTCAAAAATTACAAAATATCAAACCAATTTAATGGCAGACTCATTTAAAAAGTTATTAATTCATTTATGCATTCATTGTCATTTAATTTTGGACAATTTATCAACCCAAATTAACATAAACATATTAAATATTAATCTTCATTACCTCAGAATAAAACATCCAGAAACGGACATTTTCCCAGATTTATGAAGAAGGTTTGATTGCCCAATTGCTTGATGCGTGAGTGTTTTGGTGTCCGATGGATTCCCAGCAACATCACTAGTCAACACTTCCAAGATTTCCTTTGACTGCTTCTCATCCTGTTTATTTAGAGATTGATGAAACTGCTGGAATTCTTCAATGCTTTCGGGCATTAATTGATCATTACTCAATTGAACTAATACCTGTGGAAATCAAGTTATATGCTGACCACTGTACTGATTCTTTTGTTTAAAAAAATCAAGTTTTATAGATTGGTAGTGAATAAATACTAATGAAATTAGTGTGTTGTTTTCCATTGATCATTCTTCATAAAACTATGAGCAAACCAGTTCAAGAATGATATTTGTCAAAGAGATTCTCACTCCATTCTCTTCAAATGTTATGCCACAGCATAGATATGTGCTCGTCAAACACCATCTGCATTTTGCAGACAATGGTACCTTTATGAGGGATATACATCCTTGTGTCAAGCTGAATGAAATAAGCCCTCTGCTTGTATTTCTCAACAAAAATATCTCAAGTTTGTTGACACCTGAGAGGAAGATTTCTATTGATAAAAATGTTATTCTGTACAAGGATGAGCTCTCAGTGATGCAGTATGTTTCCTTGAAAGGAGCCAGATTTGGGGTGGAAACGTTTAGATTTGCTAAGCCTATGTCTGGATATATATGGTCATTTATTATTATTTCTACAGGAAAAAGGTGGGTCATGATAGTCCAGGAGGGTAGAGCATTGGACTATTGGTCCTGAGTTCAAACCCCAGGCAAGGCACTCAGGGCACCTGATGCTCCACTCAAGCTATGTGATTTTTCCTGGTACCAATCTTCCTGGTAAACCTTATCTGCCACAGTGAAAGTAACTGGCTCCCCTTAATACCCTGATGTGTGAATTTCACAGACTGTATAGAGCTAAGTACTGGGTGAACTCTACCTTCACCCATAAAGCGACCTTCCAGCATTGATTACTGTGCTTATGGTACACAGGAAATGGTCAGTATTGAACGTGGAATATACCAATCTTCCTAATACATCCTTAGATTGTGCTAGCAGTAATGAAACCTCTGCTAGGTCAAAGAACATTGCCTGACTGCAGACAACTATTACACCTCCTCAGAGCTGGCTGATTTATTGGTTTCGAAAGGAACCGATAGACATGGGACATTGAGAATTAGAAGGAAGGAAGTACTAGATGACGTATAGACTGAAGAAGTTTAAAAAGGAGGAATTGACTGCCCTCCAGCAAGGCAAAGTGATTGCTATGAATTGGGAAGATAAGATGGGCGTTAAGTCTCTGTACCCTTTACAGTACATAATATGGAATTTGTGGAATATAAATGAAAAGGATATGGTGCTATAAAAGCCAAAAGTTGCTGTTGTGTACAATAATACAATAGGTGGAGTAGAAAGGGAAGATCAGCACCTGACAAATTTCCCCATTATGAAAAAGGGGTTCAAATATTATTTAAAACATTTTTCACTTGTTGGACCAGGGCACATGGAATGGATTTCTGTTGCAGAGAAAGGGTGGTGGACCAAAGGGTAAGTTCAGAATTTAGAATCAAACTAGTGGAAGATGTAATTGAGAGGTACATTGCATATGATATAACATGTGAGGGTGGAAGGCCTTCAGTAGAACCAAATCCTTGATCCTCTATTTAAGTTACAATTTCCCAAGTATATTCAGCCTACAGAGAAGAAGGAAAAGCTTTGTAGGATGTGTGCAATTTGTTGTGCCAAAAGGGATGGAACAAGCAAAAAGATTGGAAAAGAAGCGAGGTGGCATTTCCAAGCATGCCACAGCCGCTAAGAACAGACATGTGATTTTATGAACGGGTGGAGATTTTCGTGTGTTTTAAAAATATGGTTAAAAGAATTCGTAAATCATGCCTTAAGTTTCTACGTCATATCATTTTAATCGCCATGTTCTTTCGTCATCCTGTTTTTCAACAGGAATTAATAATTCTAAATCCTCGATGACTTCATTTGCGTGTGAGAGATTCTGAGCAACTTTCTTTTGCCGCTGTGTTTGTAATTAAAAATTCGAAAATTATGAAGAAATGTTGCTGTTTCTCTCGCTTTTAATACACAAAACATTCTATATAAAAATAATTTAATTAGAATGAGCCAATTGCGACATGCCATACATCTTCAATCGTTTTCTCTCTGAATATTTTGATTATGCTGATTAAATCGTAAACAATTTCTTTCACTTTTTCCACGTTTTTTCATTGGTCGTTGTTGATGCGAAAGAAGAATGAGGGTCCTGCTACCGACCAACCAATCGATGCTTATGGACTGTGCCGTTAGCTGCATCTTATACCAATATCCAGCTATGCTGATCAATGGTCGTAGGATATAAGTGGTTTATGGGCGAAGTTAAGCTAGTGAGTATATTTTATTGCAGTTTGTGACAGTATTATATTTGGAGATTATGACTGCCTATTTATGCTTGCTTTAGCACAATTGTATCTGATATGGGGATTATCAGGATAATTCCATAAAGGTTCTAATAATGGGTTACCAGTATTTCCTATTGCTTGTTGAAATGACGTGGCTAGGTCGCTTAGATATGTTGGAAGGTCCGGTATTTTTAGATCCGTGTGGATATCTGAGTTTCTTACAAACCAGGCGTCATTAGCAAGGGTTCGTAGAGTATTATTTTGGAAGCATGTCATTTTCTTCAATTTGGTTGCGGCTATTGAACCCCATGCTGGGTAGCCTTCTGATAGGTCGTATCATAGATTTAAAGAACAGTACCTTGGTGAGAAGACGGAGGGGACTGGTGCGTTTGATGAGGGGATAGGATAAGAAAGCGGCTGAATTGGCCTTGTTGAGTGTGTGCTTGCCAAGTGAGTTTACTGTCCATTTGTACACCAAGAAATTTAGCTGATGATGCCTGGAGGATTATTTCCCTGCCATAGTAGATATCAGTGATGTGAGGATTCTTCCATTTTCTGGCGTAGTTTACGTTTACGCATTTTGTGGTGTTAATGGTTAGTTTCCAATTGGTCATCCACTCTGCTCTGCTCTTAAGGTGTTCTTGGACATTTTTTGCGGCATGATTTGGGTCAAAGGAAGTTGACGCTCTAGCTCAGTCATCCTCATAGCGGTAGCTTTTGGGTCGGAGGGGAGGTCGTTAATATAGAGGTGTAATAGGACGGGTGACAAAATTGATCCTTGAGAAAAGCCTGAGGATATGGACCGGGTAGTTATTTGGCATTGTTAAGGGCTACAAAGAACGTGCGGTTTGAAAGAAAGGAGGGTATGGTCTTATTTAGGTTTACTGAAATGTCGGTTTTAAGCAGTTTATGTATTAAACCAGTTCGCCAGAACTTGTCAAAAGCTCTTTGGAGATCAAGGAAGACTACTTGGGTGTGCTTGTGGATGTGGAAGCCGAAAGTGATCTGTTCAACCAATCTTGTTATTTGCTGAGTCATGGAATGGCGACGGCGGAAGCCAGTGTTCTCAGGTCTGATCAAGTCTAGGGCCGTGATTTCTTCTTGTAGCCTGTTTAAGATGCATTTTTCTGGAAGTTTGCCCATGCAGGGGAGCAGGCCACTGGGTCTATAGTTCAGGATATAAGAAGGATTTTTATCGGGTTTTGGAAGGAGTATTATCTTAGCTGTTTTCAATGCCTTTGGGAAGTACGATTGGGAAAGACAGGCGTTGAGGATAGAGAGTAGGTGTTTGATAAAAGATTTAGGAAGGTTGTTCAGGTGAAGGTAGGAGATTTGATCGGGTCCTGGTGATGACTTGGTTTTGGAGTGGGACATAATGGAGTAAAGTTCTTGAGGAGTAATTTACAGGAATATGTGGAATGGGCAAAGTGACAGGCCATAGACACTGATTAATGCTTCTGAATCCAACAAGGATGTATTATTGTTTTTAGAAATGCATTCGAAGGAGTCGGCAGAGGTATTTGCTTTGTTGCTGTCATGGTATAGTGCTCTCCCATTATGTGGTATTGGCGGGCTGGGTACCTTTTTCCTTCACAGACAGCGGGCTAGGGTCCATACCGAATTATCCCTATGTTGGAGTGAACTTATTTTCTCATGCCAAGCTTTTTTCCAAGTAGTTGTAGGGCTTCTCTAGTGTTCCACAGTTTGAAGAGAAGTTCACAGTGAACAATGCCTTCTCTGTAATTGGCTGTGTGTGGACCACCACAGTTCATGCATTTGGCTGGGGAGGTTTTGTGTTTCTGGCATTCTCTATAATGGTGAATGCCAGCACATTCGGTGCATTGAGGTGGGAGGCCGCACGTCTTGTAGGTGTGCCCATTGCATTGGCAACTTAGGCACTGTGGAGGTTCAGGTGGAGGTTTGTATGGTTCCACCAAAGTCTTAAGGTGGAGAACCAAATTTAGCTCTAGAAATTCTTTAGAGCAGGAGGAGACCTGGATTCGGACTTGGTAGGGCAGGAGAGGGATGGGGACGATTCGTGGGAGCTCGGCATTAGAGTTGGCGCCCTTTCTGCACTCCGAAAACAGTTTGGTCGGGTGGAACGCAGTTGAGAGGTATTCTCCGCAGAGAAGCCAATGTCCGCCAGAGCTTCTTCAATGTCTTCTTTTGGGATATTTGTGGGTATTCCCCGAAGGACAAAATGAGGATTTTTGTTTGATTGAAGTTGGTACGTACCTGTATAGTATGCGTAGTTACTGGAGGTGAGTTTTTTAGTGACAGCTCTGAAGTTGGAGATGGTTTGGCATTGAACTCGAATCTCATTGCGAATGAGATTTGCCACAGGAGGAATTGTGCAGGCTTGCCGGATTTCATTGTATTTAATTTGCCAGTTGGTTATGTCCCAGAGAAAAATGGGAGGGATACGGGGTTTAGGAGGTGGAGTGGGCTGAGCTTCAGTGTCTGCATCTTCACATGAATTTTCCTCATTTTGGTCATCCTAGGGGGAGGGGGAGAGGCAGGTGAAGCGGTTACATGTGGAAATTCGAGAGAATTGCTGGGCAGATTGGTTTCTGGGCTTTCGTTTGGTGGAGACCGTTTGGTAGGGCTAATCGGCAGGAGCAGAGCGCTTGATTGTAGGACTTTGGGTTTGGTATATAGGTTAGGCTCTTGAGTGGATTGAGGAGGAGTTTTACTCCCAGCGCACCTTGGCAAGTGGGCTGACGAACTAGGGGGGTCCTGCTCCAGGAGCGTCACGCTTTATATAGCATCGCGCCTTTTGGGGGATGACATTACATTGGCAAAAGTAGTGAATGAAAATCATACAAAAATAATAATTAAAAAAACATTTATCTTCACATTGTTCACTTGTGAAATTCGTAACACTACATTAATGCAGTAACGTCGGCATTTTCTTAGCCTGAGTGTTCGTAAAAAAAGTCATAGAATAACAGCAAACATTAAAATATAAGTACATGTGACTAGGGTTAAAATGAAGGAGCACTCCGTCTTTGTTTTCCTCTTTCCTCAAAGCTTGCACTAATATTCACGTGAGCACTATACACACCGTCTGGAATAATAGAGCGAGGAGCATGCAGAGTCCGCTTGTCCAGCCGGTCTTCTTCTCCAGGAACCACGTTAACTCCTCAATGCAGCCATAGAAGAAGGTCATAAAGTTGAAGGACTAGCATACTAGTAACACAGTTATTGGCACTTCTGAAATTCGGTTTCCGGGCGGCGTTTGCGGCTCTTTGCCTGCGATTGTGCTTGCGGTGGGTGTGGTGGAGAGGTTTCCTGGCTCTCGGGGAATTTCCTGGGTGCTAAGGGAGTGTGGCAAGGGACCTTGGGATAGAAAGGGAGTAACTGTTGCAGGTAACTTGTCGCATCACCGAATTGGGTGGGCGCATTAGGGGCCAATCGATGTCCTTCCAGGTGTCGAGGCCGCCAGGTGGTTGTGGTCGCGACAGCAACATTGCGTCCATCGTCTTCCGTGCATCGGGCATCTTCTTCCCATGTGGAGGCGGTCATGGTCATCAAAGGTTGGGTCAGGGAAGGCACCAAGTGCAGATCCTTTCCAGGGATGGGCGCATACTCGGGGGTGAATGGGATACTCCATTCTGCATCGGCGTCCAAACTGCATCTCCGCCTCTGAGAGTCCTCGCACTTGCAAGTCGGACACATCACTTCCAAAAATGGCAACTAATTTCCTCCTCTGGGGTACCATTGCTCCAGGCAGTCTCAATCCGTCTGCTGGTTAAGAATGGATTTTAGGATTAGAGGAAAGTTCTCTACTAGGTAACGGTCGGAGAATATTGGGGAAAGAGGGATTGGAAGGAGGACTTGGAGTTGCAATATAATCTTCAAGGCCTTCGAAGTTGGATGGTGATAAGGAGACACGAGCGGGTTCTTTTGGAGAGGGGTATGCTGGAGGTTGCTCGGCGTCTTGTGGTGCAATGCCGTCACCTAAAAACAGGGGTAAGGGATTATCTGGCGGTGAGGGTAAAAGGTTACGCATATAAGCTAGGAGACGTCTTCCGTGTTTCAGGTCCTCTATGTCTGCGATAACCGAGCGTCTAACTTTAATTGTTTTGGAGGGTCCTCTCCAACGGGAAACTACCTTCCGTGCTTGACCACTTGGTGCTTGCTTGGTGCTTGCTGTTTCGATAAGTGAGCAATGCAAAGCCCAGTTGTTCGTCCCAATCAGAGTGGTCTTGGGCTGTATAATGGGGATGACGGAAACAAAGGAATGGTGTCCATGCCGTAGACGACCATTTGAGGCAGGGTTAATTGGAGAAAAGTGAAGATAGATTTTATTTTCAGTTCCCTGCAAACGTTTTCCATTAGTTCCGAAGTGAAGTTTGCACCTCTGTCTGCCAGTAAATATTTAAGCACACCGTGACGGCAAATTATGTGCTCGACAAAAAATCCTGCTACTGTTTTGGCCGATTGATCTGGAATCGTAAAGGCTTCAGGATATCTTGTGAAATAATCTTGGCGAGTTAAATGATATCGGTTTACTCGGAGGGATAGGGGTAGTGGTCCAACAATATCCAAAACTAATTTCTCAATTGGGTAGGCGGCTTCAACCAGTGGCTGTAATGGAATATTATTCACGCGCAATTTGCTCTTTTGGCATTCGATGCAATACTGAACGTACTGGAGGGTGTCCGAATAACAGCCTTTCCAGTTGAAGTTCCGCTGGACGATTTCCACCATTTTCTCGTTTTTGCGATGATTCCTGATAGGGGATTATCGTGGCAACGAGTCAAAATGAATTTCCGCATATTTTTGGGTGCACTTATTATTAAAATTGGCACAATCTCCGAAGGGTCAACTTTCTATAGCACATTTTCCTCATCGTAAAAGTAGCCGGACTAATGGGAACTCCTTGAACCCGTCCCATCGCTATTCTCCACGAAGTCATTCAGTTTATGAAACAGTATTGCACCGTGTCGGCCTCTTCGAAGGGTCCTAATGGGGGATTCTCGCACGAAATGAAATCTTCTTCCTCACCTTTACTGCATACAGATTCTAAAGACATCATGTGGTCAGGTTCGAGTTTAATGGTCTTGTTCTCAAAATAAATCTAGCTACGATACTTTTTCATAAAATCCAAGCCAAATATGCCTTCATTGAGTGGGTCCCCTAGATTTATTACAAAAGCATCATGAGGGTAAACACGATTGTCTATACAGGGAGGTACGCGACTCTGACCGTTTGTCATCAATACATGACCTGAGGTGCTTCTCACTCACGCGCGGTCGTACGGGGCTATTCCTAATGTATCTAAAAGGAACACTCTTTCGTGAAGTATCGTGACCGCCGCGCCTGTGTCTACAAGGAAGTTACGTAATTTTCCTATAATCTGCACGCTAATCGTCATTCCTTTCACTGGAGTGATGGATAGGATGAGGTCTTCCCCAACCCGCTGGTCGGGGTCATCCCGTTTCCCGAGGCCATTCGGTTTGAGCGCTCTGGACAATTAATTGGAAGGTGGCAAACTTCCTTACATATTCCGATGCATAGCGGGGGACAGTCTCGGGAAATATGTCTCCTGGCTTCGCAGTTAAAACTAGCTCGAGTTTTAGAGCGACAATCGCGAGCTTTGTGGCCCGCGCACCCACAGGAAAAGCATTTTGCAGCATATCCGGTATTTGAGGTGTTAGCTGTAGCATTCGGCCGCATAGGAGCTTCGTACCAGGCGGGTTTACTACCGGCAGAGTTATTTTGGGGCAAAAAGTGAGCGCTTCTTGAGTTCTGCAGCGTATTAACTTTTGCTGAAGCCAGTAGTTGAACGCAATTTTAAAACATCCTTTCTAGGGAGAGGAGGGAAACGCGAGCTAAGAACTTCTTACGCGGGTTTCTGGAAGAACTTTTCAGCCTCTCTAGAATGTGAGGATTGGCCAAAGCATATTCTGCCGCCGTCCCATGCAGGTGTAAACGGGTTACGCAAAGAGTATAAGTTTCATTCCAAGAGCTAAGGTGCCTCGTGATTTTTAAGCATTCTAAAAATTTTTCGACCGTCACATCATCGTCACCGCTAAAATTCAGAATGAAATAGACATGGTTCCCCAATGTGTTGCTTGTGAATGGATTATTCCCTGTAGGAGAGGCTGCGGTGGCAGGCTCAATTGAGTGCACAGAAGGATCGAAATCATCTAGGTTAGTGGAACCCCTTAGTGAAGTCGACTCAAAATGGGGAGAGAAATGGTTTAGCGGGGAATAACTAGGCATAGCCATGACGGTAAACAGTAGCACGCGACACAGAAATATGAAAATGAATGCAGGTTACACTAGATTAGCCAGAGCAATAAGTTCAAACTACATACACAAAAGGGAAAAAACAAAATTATCAGTGGATAAGATTCCAGTAGTTCGATGAGGAATTGAAAAATTATCTTGGAATGTTAATGAACCACTTGGGGGATTAAGTTTTAGGTTACGGGTTCGAGACTCAAAATTTGACATTCGATCTCCTATTTGACATTACAATGACGCGAACTTATCCTTACTACCCCAATGCCTATGTCATGCAAACAGACGACCCGCCAATCTCAAAAACCTTCTTAGATCCACCAACCCTTTGGCACCCCCCCCCGTAACAAATTTCCTGATATTTCCCCTACATGCAACCATCCCCGATGTAAAACCCGTCTTCTTATTGGGTCTACTCCCCACTCCCTACATTCTCTCATTGCCCCCTCACCACGTTCCCACACTAATTGCCTATCAAAAAACATAATTTATCTTTCTCCATGCAGACATTGCACTTCCTTTGACAGAGGCAAATGCATTACCCCCTTATCTGTTCGAATGAATAATCACCGGTACTCCTGCAATTCTGCCTCACTCTCTACTCTTCCTATCCCTTCACACGCCAATTCCCATACCCTTTCATTCGACCAGCCTTTTGCCCATTACTGTGCCGCTCGTGGAAAACTTTCCGTACAATCGTTATATATATATATATATATATATAAATAAATATCTCACCGTCCGTCCTACCTTAGCGTCTGCCACATAGACAAATATTAAACAATTGAACACGGGTGAAAATTTCATCATTCTTAAAGGGTCATGCATACCAACATAATAAAAACAAAATCTTGACTATCGGACTGTCCAAATCCGCGAAAAAAAACATTTCCCGTTATTTCCTGAACACACAGCTCAGTAGACAGTTATATCTAAATGTGTCACATTAACTAACATTCAACAGGAAGAAATGTTAGAGTTCCTGAAATTTGACATGATACAAGTCCTATTAATTAATGTTTAAATAAATTTTCATCGTATTCTTAATGAAATGAAACCAAAACTGTTTCATTCGTTCCTACATAATATTAATAACTACTTACAGTTGTATGAAGTCCTAAAATCGCAACCATATACTAACCTGGCGGTATTTTGAATGATGGGTACGGTTATCACTAAGTCACGCTATCACATTATGCATGAGAATAGTGGTCACTTTATATGATGATTCAATCACTTCCAGCTCCTCGGTCCAATCCCTTTTTTATTCATAATATCTGGGATTTTACACATCCTCTCAATGCCCAGTTTCCTATTTTATTTAAATTCTGAATTAATCGTCTGTGTAAAGAATTATATAAAAAATAAATATTGAAGGCACGATGTTTGGCTGAAAACCAAAATCCACACACGTGCTTGTAGACTATGCAAACAAAATTACCTCTAGAAGCACTCCTGGTCAATAGACATGTGGAAGCTGCATTACCTCTCAACAGGCATGCTAAGGTTTGAGGTCGTTAAACTATTCATACATTGTATTTCGAGAAGCGGATGAAGTATGGAGACATGTTCTAGGGTAAAAAAACAAAATGACCTCCATAAGCAATCCTGGTCTCTAGGCTCTTGGAAGTAACATTCCGAGGCATGCGAAGGTATGAGAGCGTTGCGTTCATTTGGTGTATTTTGAGAAGCGGAAGTTTGGAGATGTGTTCTAGTACTTCAAGCGAAATGCCCTTCAGAATCACTTTTCGTCTTGGCATATGAAAGTAACATTCCCCTCCAACACGCATGCCCAGGGTTGAGGTCGTTGCATACTTCCTGATGGTTTTGAGAAGCGGAAGTATGGAGACGTGTTCTAATTCTGGAAAATGAATGACCTGTAGATGCACTCTTGGTCTTCAATCGTGGAAGTAACATTCGCACACATTACGCATGCCCAGATTTGAGGTCTATGCAGTATTCATCCAGTGTTTTTTTAGAAGCAGAAGTATGGGGACTGGTTGTAGTATTACAAAAACATGACGGTTAGAATGACTCCTGGCCTGGGCACCAGAAAGTAACATTCGTCCAAACACGCCAGCCCAGGTTTGAGGTCGTTGTAATTTATATTCAACCAGTGTATTTTGAGGAGGGGAAGTATGGAGACATGTTCTTGTAATACAAAGAAAATGTCCTTCAGAAGCACTTTTTGTCTTGGCATATGGAAGTAACATTACCCTCCAACACGCATGCGCAGTTCTGATATCGTTTTATTCATCCCAGGTATTTTGAGAAGCGGAAGTTTGGAGACGTGTCCTAGTACTACAAACAAAATGACTTTCAGAAGCACTCCTAGTCTCGGCATGTGGAAGTAACATTATTCCACTACACGCATGCGCAAGTTTTAAGTCGTTTCATTCACCCAGTGTATTCTGAGAAGCGGAAGTATAGAGACGTGTCCTAGTACTACAAACACAATGACTTCCAGGAGCACTCCTGGTCTGGTGGCATGTGGAAGTAATATTCCCCCTCTAACACATTTGCGCAGGTTTGAGGTTGTCACGTTAATCAAGTGTATTTTGAGAAGCAGAAGTTTGGAGATTTGTTCTAGCGCTATGTCAACACGATTTAAACCTTGCTCTGGTAAAACTTTCAACTGCTGGAAAAGTGATTCCTATTGAGGTTTATCATCGGTTAAGGGCCCTTTATGGAGACAATGCTGGCCATAGGTGAGACGAGGGGACGTGTTCCTGCTCTATGTCAGCATGGCGAATTTAAACAGCGCAACTTATAGAAGTGACTCCTACTCAGATTCAACCGTCGTTTTAAAAGGCTGTTCATTACGATGATGATGCTGTATGTAGAGCTCCTGTTAATGGATGGGTGGTAAAATTTCGTGGTTGTGAGCCTGGAAAAGCCAATAATTGGTCAATGAAACCGGCAGCGGACCTCCAATAACTGACCCACAGGCAATATAAACATTGCAAACTCGCCATTGAAGATTTGATTGAAAATGACCAAACGCGAATCACTGATATCAAAAGCATATATCGCAAACCATATTTTTAGAATACAAATACTGTTGTACGTGTCGGCTTCATAATTGAAAATTTGGGACATTGTAAAATCTGTGTTCACGATGGGTTCACTTAAAGAGAAGAAACAAAATCCTCCTTGATCCCTTATGCGATCTTGTGCCATGCAATTTTGGTTTTTTTCCCTCTGAACTCAAAAGAAACCTCAAAGGGTAATCAATACACCTCGGACGATGAGGAGGCGAAGGCAAAAATTTGATAACAGCACACTGTTTAATCTCGCCATGTAGACATATAGCACACACTAGAACACGTCTCCATACTTCCTCCGCCACTCAAAATACACTGGATTAATGTAAAGACCTTAAACCTTCGAGTTTGTGTTCGAGAGGGAATGATACTTCCACAAGCCCATGCCAGGAGGAACGTGGAATGTTAGGAGAATGATTATGACGGGTAAACTGGAGAATATTAAGCGAGAGATGGAAAATGGAAGAATAGATATTTTAGGTCTATGTGACGTGAGATGGAAGGATAGCGGGGATTACTGGAGTGATAATTATAAAATAATATACAGCGGCAGGGACAAGATGCCATGAGGGGTTGCCATAATATTAAATGAAGAGGTAGGAAGAAGCATAGTAACATAGAGCAAGTAACGGATAGATTATTACTAGCAGAGATAAAAGCAGAACCGACGAACTTGGTTATTATTCAGGTATACATACCACCGAGCTACCATAAGGAAGAAGATGTCGATAGGATATACGATCAGTTAAAGGACATACTCGCGTGAATTTCCGCAGGGAAACATTTGATAGTGATGGGTGATTCGAATGCGACGGTAGGCGAGGGAAGAGATGGTGATGAAGTGGGGGACTACGGTTTAGCCACGCCGACGCCGCCGTCATGCCTTGACGCCGCCAAGCCATGGAAATTGTCTTCCTTTAAATAACAAAAAAACGGATCTAATTTTGGATTCCATCATTTGTGCTTCAAGCATTTTTACTTCAAGTACTCCGATATCTATGTGAACAGGGGAGACTTGCACTTTCACAAACTCACAGGGCAATCAAATATTTGGCGGAGCCAAGTTACACAAAGATTGTGAAGTTGGGAACATAACGCTTTATTTAGTTGGCACAGGAAAGTACGCAGCAATTACAGGACAATCTAATTGACATTAATTTCAGGTAAAGCTGTAGAACACATAATTACCACAACTATTAGGGGGCAGAACGACAGTATTGTTTGATCAAGACTCGGGATGTCCCTACAGTGGACAGATTTATTATTCCGAAGAGCAGAATAGCTAAATTATAGTGCTGCATCAAAATTTTTCTTGACTATAAATCGGGCAATATTTTTAGCCATAAACTGACCTTGGCTCTGTGAAATGACATCGGAAGTTAATTCTTTAAAGGTATCATTGATGCCAGTTGAGTGTCTGGCCGCAGATGCCATGGCATTATGGCATCCCTGAAATAGCATCGACAAACGATTTGATATGCAGTAGTCATTTGTCAAAATCGTCCAACAAAACAATCTAAACATGAGACTTAAGAGTTAATTCAAGAAGTTTTAATGCACCTGATTTTTATTCCGTTTTTACTCAATGTGAAAATTTAAGTTTCAACAATTCTAAAGTTGAGCCAACGGCATTAATGAATTTATATTCGCAACATGGGACGATTATTGTCCATTGCTTTGAGTTATCTTGAGAATATTGAAGACTGTGATTGATGGGCAGATTGTTAAGTAAGCCAGAAAACGGAAAGAAAAGAGTTGGGATTGAATGAAAGAAGTGTCCATTATGGACACAATGCACAAAGATGCAAAGGTGCGATTTAGAGCAAAGGTACTTTCCTTTCTCCACAAATATATGCTGGCAATTGAAGATGTGCTATGGATACTATATTTTCGTTTATTAGGTATAAAGATCAAATACTGAAAAGGAAAATCAAATTATTGGACATGTGCGGAGACATACAAACGTTTGACCTTCCTTTCTCCACAAATATATAATGGCAATTGAAGATGTTTTTCTTTCTTGCAAGCAAGAAAGTCATTTCATGATGTATCTGGGCTTCGTTTTGGTAATATAATTTAATAAATAAGTGAATGAATAAATAACCATACATGAGAAGGAGTATATAAAATACGTAAAATATGTAATTATATTTAAGAATGCGAACCATTGCCTATTAGTGTACACGCCTGGGCTATATTTCCAGCAATGCAAGTTAATACCTCGTAGCTTCATTCTGGCTCGATTTCTTCTTTGTTTCCAAATTTCCGCGTACTTTGATTACACTTGGATCACTGCAGAACGGATAATAATAACAATTATATGGGGACAGTTTACCGCAATGCGAATAATCACAGTAGTAAATGGGGCGACTGGATAAATAACGAAGAGAGAACGGAATCTTAGCTTAAACTTGAAAAGTGAATACTACAAGTACTAATTAAGTACTTTTTCGGGTAAGTACATTGATAAATACCCAAGAATATTACCGAAGTGACAAGTCACGAAGCTATATTTACCCTTAGTTTTGAAACTAAGAGATTCGTTAGACATCGGTCTACATGACATAAACAAATCGAAAGACGAACATATCAAAACGCATGCTTTTGGCACAATTACGCGGAAATCTCTGTCGTTCTTCATTAGTATTAGGCTGGAAACACACACGCACGTCTTATTTCCGTTATTCACTTGTTTCAAAATAACAACAGTTTTAACGCGCGAAAATGATACGTTTCACGAAAACATTACAGATGCAAACAATGCAATTCTCTCAGGATACATTCAGTTAAGATTTATTACTCAAATATTCTAGAACTATTTATACACCCTAATACATAGGATTTATTACGAATACGGCACATGTCTACGTGTCAATTAGCATACTGTCATGCTATTGAGAACGAAATTAGATGTTCTACAACGCTGAATGTAAATATTTTAAATAGTAGTATAATATTGTAGTAATGTAAATATTTTAAATGCCTTGCTAAATGATGTGCTATCAGATATGCTCTATTGTTCTAAACATGTTCATTCCTTCTCCAGGAATTCCAACATTGCCTAAACTATACATTTGGCACTGATTCCAAACTGTGCAGTTCATGTGTGAATTCCACACGACTAGAACACCGAACTTGGGGTTGATTACTGCTTTTATGGTCTCTCTCCCCCCATCCCCCTCTCGCCATTCCCCCCCACATTTATTTGTACATTTATTCTTATTTATTAATTCCTAAATAAAATAGATTTGAGATTTTAGTCATCTTGTCAGTGGTGCAAAATGACCTTAGCCCTTGATGTACCCTATAAACCCTTAATACTACTACCAGGATAACGTGATGTAACATCTATCTGCTGGTGGGTGCCAGGTAGCTCATTTACTCTAGAAGCCCCTGTCCATCAGCTGCCTCTGACATTTATATTGATGCCCATGATCCTTTATTGAGAGGGCCAATGACCCTTAGTAAAAGGAGAGGACCAAAATTAGAATCCGCATGTGTCCACGTGGTGGTCTCTCACTACAATGTAATCCTGAGGGAATAACTGACCATGTTTTGCAGGAATATTCACAGCCAAACTGTCAGCTATCAAGAGGGCCCTAAAAGACTTAAGAGAATTTAATGGCTCTTCTTTCATCTGTTCGCACTCATTGAGCTCCCTATAATCCATATCGGTCTTGTCATCAATGCACCTGATGGTTCAGGAGATCTATTATACCCTGTGGTCCCGTCAGATAAAGGGGAAGTAGGTATCCTCCATATGGACTGCTGGTCATGTGGGAATACCAGGCATTGAAAAAGCTGGCAAAGCAGCAAAGGAAGCCCCGGTCAAACTCAAAACCGACTCACCATTGCTTCCTGTGGTGGACGTCGGGGAAAAAAATTATAAAAGGCCAGATACCTTTTTTAAAATAAGAGGTAATTTAAGCAAAAGTTTAGGGGAGGACCCCCACTTTTTAAGTAAGGTTTACAGGTTTTTAAAGGAAACTGACCTGATCGGACAACGTGAGTTTCCGTTTCTTTTTTTTAAATAATTTTGTTTTTAACTATTTATATGTTTTTTATACATTGATGTATTTATCAAAATTGGATTGAGGTTTTAAATGTTTTAAAAAGTGGTGCAAAAACAAACACAGTGGTTGATAAATCCAAAAACCACAACTATTACTACGGGTTGGTTTCTTTGGGTAAGACCATTGCCTTCAGCTGAGAGATCTCAATGAAAATGTTGGGTAATACGGAAGAGAGGGTTGATCCCATGACTGCACTTTCATGATGTTTAATGTACTTATCATTCTAAAGGAAATATGAGTTCCTGAGGCAGAATTTGCGAGATCCAGGTTAATCCCTAGCTAAACCCTGTGAGGTGAGGATTTTGATGAGTAGCATGTAGTCATCAATGGGCGTATTTGTGAACAAGGAGATTACATCAAAGGTCACCAGCATGTTGACTTCTTGGACTTCAGCATTCCGAATAATGTGAATGAAATCCATGGAAGTTTTAGCAAAAAAGTCAGTTTTTCTGGCGAAGAGTTGAAGAGCATGCGCAACAAATTGCGGTAGCTTGTGGGTTGGTGCATCGATGTTGCTGACGATGGGTCGTCAGCAACATCGATGCGTCATCACCTTAACTGCCATCAAAGCACGCCGATATTTGGAAACTAAGAAGAAAAAGAACCACAATGAAACTACAAGATATTATCTTGCATTGCTGGGAAGATAGCCCAGGCGTGTACACTAATAGGCAATGGTTCGCATTCTTAAATATAATTACATATTTTATGTATTTTATACACTCCTTCCCATGTATGGTTAATTTATTCATTCATTTATTTATTATATTACCAACACGAAGCCAGGATACATCATGAAATGGCTCTCTTGCTTGCAAGAAAGAAAAACATCTTCAATTGCCATTATATATTTGTGGAGAAAGGAAAGTCAAACGTTTGTATGTCTCCGCACATGTCCAATAATTTGATTTTCCTTTTCAGTATTTGATCTTTTTACCTAATAAACGAAAATATAGTATCCATAGAGCATACTTTATTTCTCTTTAAAATTAGATCTTATTCTCAATCTAATTCGAAACATTTCATTCTTCACTTGTTTGTTACTGTTACCACGGCAACAGTGTCACCAAATGAACGAATCAAAACAAACATTATTGCGTACTTCAGAAACAGCATTCTTTACACACTCACAGACCATAGGCTTTCCTTTCTAACTGAATGTCATGGAGCAAATTCTTATCGGTATGGCTTCTCGTTTGCGTAAACAAGGATATATTGTTTCAGGTTGCTAATCTTAGCGAATGTATTTTGGAAAGAATGGACGGGTGAGATCTTTTGTGAGATATATGCCTTTTAAATTTGGAGAACACCTAATTACATACACAACAATAATACTTGCTGCTGAGATAGCCATGTTTTAATTGCTTTGGGATCTGCTTGAATTGACTGCAGTATCAATCTCTGTAGAAAATATTTTTGTAAATGTTCCTTTTTGAAGTAGTTAAGATCTATGTTTTTGGTAGAATTGAACGGGAGTCAAGTGTGAAACGGCAGCTATAAACATCGTCAATAATGTTTAGAAAATAGTATTATTTCACATGCGCAATGATCAAACGATACATTGAGTCAAAATCATTCAAAATGGATAGTTAAAATACAATTGTTATAAATAGGGAGATTCGATATTTAAGTAGTTAACTTAAAGTTAGATTTTTATTGTGTTCTGTAGTGAGGGACCATTATTTAATATGCTGAATCAATTCGCAAATAATCCTATTAACGCCACAAATCCCTTGCTGTTGTGAAATACTCCTTTTTAATTATGTTGATTGTGACCTGAATTCATTTCTTCTTCTACATTCTTTTCGATTGGCATTGCTTTTATTCTTGAAAATGCCATTATATAAGGATACAAGTGTGACCTTTATATTTCAAATGCAATTAATGTACTCACTTTCACAGCAAACCGATAATGGTTCATTATATGCAGTTTAATTGAGTACACTATGCATTTAGACGGGCTTTATTTTTATGCAAATTCAGAATCAATGGAAACAAAATTTAATTAAATATTGGAGCAATGTAAGACAATAAGAAGTCTCCTTGAATTTGAGTGTTTGTGTACAATAATTAAAAAATGTTTAACATCACCAATATAATGGCACGCTCATTTAAACTGTTAAATTCTCATTATGTATGATGAACGATCATACATCAATTGTCCTTTGATTATGGCGAATTTAGTAGACCAAAATGTGCAAACATAATAAAATGGCAGCCATCATAATTTCTGTCAAATTTCCTTGAAGAATTAGCAGTTTTAATGTAGCGTTCTTGGATTTATTTTGATGAATGCACCAAACTCATAGGATTTCATTTCCACCTTACTCATCTCTCAATAAACAATCAGTGTCACAAAAACAGTGTAAAAAAACATACAGTTTTACATTTGAATGTCCACAATATGAAATGCGGTGTAAGTTGATCAAATTCCACAATAAATAGTATTATTTAGATTTGCTCTACCCCTCATGGTGTACAATCATGACTCCACAGCTAATTAAAAATGGTCTGCAGAAATCACGTTGTGGTGTATTAGCAAGGGAGGAAAAATCTCACTTGTGTAGTAGCAAGATTCGTATGATATGTTTAGGGAAATGACCCCATAACTCATCACTGTAATTCAAATGACATGGAAAGAAGACGTGGTGAAGTGTTAAACGATACTCATTTGAAATGAGAAAGTTGAGCTTTAATCAGTTCATTACAGATCTGACTGATGTGAGTCTCCCTGGTTAGTTTCCTATCTATATTAATTCCTAGTATTTTAGAATTTTCAACATCAGTACATTTTTATATACTATAACTGCATACAATATGCTGAGTTTTGTTAGTATTTAAATGTAAATGATTAATATGAAACCATCCTGCTTAGCCTGTCTTTGAGTGGCTCTGAATCGTACCTTTGCATCTTCTAGATTTTAATATTTTTGCACACAAAAATCATAATAAGCATATAAAACATATGTAGGTTTAATTTTACAGGACCAATCAGTAATCATGACGATACCAAAAATAGCTCAAAGACTAGAAATTCTTCATGAAAATATGGGCATTGAAATTATAATTGGAAGTCGAATGAGGCCATGTCTTTATGGACAAATTAACCTTAGAACTACTAAAAATTTAAGAGAAATTAGGTAAATCAGACTGTTTTGCTAAGATACAATTTTCAAGGAAATAATGAAATTAACTCCTAATAATAATAATCTAGAAGGAACTTGAATCCTTAAATGAAACATCCTTATCCTGTTCATTCCCTTTTCTTGCTTGCCTCACATTCTCCCCTCTATTACCATCTTGAACAGTCCCCTGTCGGTCAATATGCCCTTCATCCATTTTTACTGCCTCAATAGGATTTCTCCCAACCAACCCCTCTCTTGACCCACCATACCAAGTACTTTCTCATTGGTTTTCTTCTCGGTCCATTTCACCTTCTCCATTTTCTCCACACCCACATGTCAAAAGCCTCCAGTCCACGACTATCCTCCTGCTTCAATGACCACATTTCCGTATATAACTATGCACCATATCATAAGTTTCACGAGTCTTTTTTTAATATCCTTACTCAACGTCCCATTAATCAACTCTCTCCTTTTTATGAAAGCCTCTGTGCCTAGCGTAATTCTTCTCCAAACGTCCCTACTACTTTGACCGTGTTGGTCCAAAATGCTTCAGAGATACATAAACTATTCTACCTGCATTTGTTTTTGCCCTCCTATTTTCATGTTAACTTAGCTTTTTTATTTCTGGAAAATTGTATAAACTTGGTTTTATTAATTTTGTTTCTCAACCCATATCTGTCCCACTGAATCTCCAATTCACTCAGCAATCCTTACAACCCCTTGGCTGACTGACAAACTAAAACTTAATTAATTTTTTTTTTCATACTACTTGTGTATTTGATACCCATGGTGGGCCCGTGAGGTTATAGCACGTGTCTTAAAATAATAATTCGTTAGGTCAGCACAGATTAGCATATCCCACCTGTCCGAGAAAATACGGAACTTCCGATTTAAAGAGGTACACGGGCACATGATAATCTATGAGACACTGTCGCATACACTGAATAAATCACTAGTCCAACCGTGCAACCCCTCACCTGACCGCAATATGTCGCAAGAGGGGTTTCTATGGTGCGACACAAAGGGTATCGGGGAAGGTTAGAGTAACTACACCGAGTATCACCAAAGCAGCCGTATATTACCCAACATCAGTCATAATGCACCATTTACATAATTATAAGGAAATTATGGATGGCTAGACCCTCGGTAAACCAACGCGAGTGCGGACAGAATTAAAATGGCAGAAAATTACCTGGGACAGGATAAATGCAGGGTGGACGCGGTCACGAAACACATAACCTAGGCAGAGCCCTCGTCCGTCGGAAAAGAAGGGAGTATGGCAGGGTGGACGCGGTCACGACACGCATAACCTAGGCGGAGCCCTCGTCCGTCGGAAAGGAAGGGAGTATTGCAGGGTGGACGAGGTCAAACGAACGTAACCTTGGCAGAGCCCTCGTCCGAAGTTTAGTCAGGAATAGGACACACTGACGCGACAAGCGCAACATAGCCGAAGCATCGTGCCCTACCGGTCACCGCCAGATAACCAACTGACTGCTTTTTGCCCGGCGACCAGGGCTTTTATACCCAATTTAGGAGTCAGGGAAAGAATACTTTTGAAACATTGTCTTTGGTCACGTGGGACATTCGGAGGAGCCAGGGAAGGAGTACCATGTTGCATACTTGCGACAATAGATATAAATTTTTGCAAAGTTACCATCTAGAATTTCGTTCAAATATAATAAGCTCTGTTGTTTAAAATATTAATTTTTCTTATTTACGCCATACATGGAAAGAATGGACTGGTGAGATCTTTTATGAAACATATACCTTTTAAATTCTGGAAAACACCTAATTACATTCACGACAAGATTACCAGCTGCTGAGATAGTTATCTTTTAATTTGCTCTGATGATAAACTCTGCTTGAATTGACTGGAGTATCCATCTAAGCGTAGAAAATATATATGTTAATGCTACTTTTTGAAGTAATTATGGTCTATGTTTTGGATTGAATTGAACAGGAATCAAGTGCCAACCTACAGCTGTAAACAGTGTCAATATAAATTGAAAATAATATTTAATAATGTATTCCATGATCAACCAATACATTGAGACCAAATTATTCAAAGTGGATTTTTAAAATACAATTTATTGAAAGATTCAATATTGAAAAATTAAACATAAAATAAACTGTATTTAATACTCGCTTGGTAGATGATAGGGCTTCTTAAGTTATTTTCACAGCCATTTTGCAATTACCCAATTGGGTGCCACAAATCCCATATTATGAAGCACTCCTTTTTAATTACAGTGTTTGTAAAATGCATTCATTTCTTCATCTTCATTATATTTGATTGGCATCTATAGGCTTAGAAATGCCATTTATTTTAGAATATATGTATGACATATATAAGTCAATTGTTTTAAATGCACGCGATTTCAAAGCCATTTAATAATGATTGATTCCATGCAGGTTCATTGAGTTTAATTTATTTATTGTTATAGGCTTTATTTTAAAAAAAAATTCAGAATCAATCAAAACAGATTTCGATGAAATATTGGAACAGTTTAAGATGATGAGAAGTCTCCTTGAATTATATAGTTTGTGTTCAAAAATTACAAAATATCAAACCAATTTAATGGCAGACTCATTTAAAAAGTTATTAATTCATTTATGCATTCATTGTCATTTAATTTTGGACAATTTATCAACCCAAATTAACATAAACATATTAAATATTAATCTTCATTACCTCAGAATAAAACATCCAGAAACGGACATTTTCCTAGATTTATGAAGAAGGTTTGATTGCCCAATTGCTTGATGCGTGAGTGTTTTGGTGTCCGATGGATTCCCAGCAACATCACTAGTCAACACTTCCAAGATTTCCTTTGACTGCTTCTCATCCTGTTTATTTAGAGATTGATGAAACTGCTGGAATTCTTCAATGCTTTCGGGCATTAATTGATCATTACTCAATTGAACTAATAACTGTGGAAATTAAGTTATATGTTGACCACTTTACAGATTCTTTTGTTTAAAAAAAATCAAGTTTTATAGATTGGTAGTGTATAAATACTAATGAAATAAGTGTGTTGTTTTCCATTGATAATTCTTCATAAAACTATGAGCAAACCAGTTCAAGAATGATATTTGTCAAAGAGGTAGAACATTCTCACTCCATTCTCTTCAAATGTTATGCCACAGCATAGATATGTGCTCGTCAAACACCATCTGCATTTTGCAGACAATGGTACCTTTATGAGGGATAGACATCCTTGTGTCAAGCTGAATGAAATTAGCTCTCTGCTTGAATTTCTCAACAGAAAGTTCTCAAGTTTCTTGACACCTGAGAGGAAGATTTCTATTGTCAAAAATGTTATTCTGTACAAGGATGAGCTCTCACTGATGCAGTATGTT
Organism: Hetaerina americana; assembly: GCF_022747635.1. Classification (NCBI taxonomy): domain Eukaryota; kingdom Metazoa; phylum Arthropoda; class Insecta; order Odonata; family Calopterygidae; genus Hetaerina; species Hetaerina americana. The sequence continues at coordinate 34,214 of NW_027286935.1, read as the reverse complement.
TCCTTGAAAGGAGCCAGATTTGGGGTAGAAACGTTTAGATTTGCTAAGCCTAAGTCTGGATATATATGGTCATTTATTTTTATTTCTACAGGAAAAAGGTGGGTCATGATAGTCCAGGGGGGAAGAGCATTGGACTATTGACCAGGGGGTCCTGAGTTCAAACCCCAGGCAAGGCACTCAGGGCACCTGATGCTCCACTCAAGCTATGTGATTTTTCCTGGTACCAATCTTCCTGGTAAACTTGATCTGCCACAGTGAAAGTAACTGGCTCCCCTTAATACCCTGATGTGTGAATTTCACAGACTGTATAGAGCTAAGTACTGGGTGAACTCTACCTTCACCCATAAAGCGACCTTCCAGCATTGATTACTGTGTTTATGGTATACAGGAAATGGTCAGTATTGAACGTGGAATATACCAATCTTCCTAATACATCCTTAGATTGTGCTAGCAGTAATGAAATCTCTCCTAGGTCAAAGAACATTGCCTGACTGCAGACAACTATTACACCTCCTCAGAGCTGGCTGATTTATTGGTTTCGAAAGGAACCGATAGACATGGGACATTGAGAATTAGAAGGAAGGAAGTACTAGATGACGTATAGACTGAAGAAGTTTAAAAAGGAGGAATTGACTGCCCTCCAGCAAGGCAAAGTGATTGCTATGAATTGGGAAGATAAGATGGGCGTTAAGTCTCGGTACCCTTTACAGTACATAATACGGAATTTGTGGAATATAAATGAAAAGGATATGGTGCTATAAAAGCCAAAAGTTGCTGTTGTGTACAATAGTACAATAGGTGGAGTAGAAAGGGAAGATCAGCACCTGACAAATTTCCCCATTATGTAAAAAGGGGAGCAATAATTATTTTAAACATTTTTCACTTGTTGGACCAGGGCACATGGAATGGATTTCTGTTGCAGAGAAAAGGTGGTGGACCAAAGGGTAAGTTCAGAATTTAGAATCAAACTAGTGGAAGATGTAACTGAGGGGTACATTGCATATGATATAACATGTGAGGGTGGAAGGCCTTCAGTAGAACCAAATCCTTGAACCTCTATGTAAGTTACAATTTCCCAGGTATATTCCACCTACAGAGAAGAAGGAAAAGCTTTGTAGGATGTATGCAGTTTGTTGTGCCAAAAGGGATGGAACAAGCAAAAAGATTGGAAAAGAAGCGAGGTGCCATTTCCAAGCATGTCACAGCCGCTAAGAACAGACATGTGATTTTATGAACAGGAGGAGATTTTCGTGTGTTTTAAAAATATGGTTAAAAGAATTCGTAAATCATGCCTTAAGTTTCCACGTCATATCATTTTAATCGCCATGTTCTTTCGTCATCCTGTTTTTCAACAGGAATTAATAATTCTAAATCCTCGATGACTTCATTTGCGTGTGAGAGATTCTGAGCAACTTTCTTTTGCCGCTGTGTTTGTAATTAAAAATTCGAAAATTATGAAGAAATGTTGCTGTTTCTCTCGCTTTTAATACACAAAACATTCTATATAAAATAAATTTAATTAGAATGAGCCAATTGCGACATGCCATACATCTTCAATCGTTTTCTCTCTGAATATGTTGATTATGCTGATTAAATCGTAAACAAATTCTTTCACTTTTTCCACGTTTTTCCATTGGTAGTTGTTGATGCGAAAGAAGAATGGGGGTCCTGCTACCGACCGACCAATCGATGCTTATGGACTGTGCCGTTAGGTGCTTGTTATACCAATATCCAGCTATGCTGATCAATGGTTGTAGGATATAAGTGGTTTATGGGCGAAGTTAAGCTAGTGAGTATATTTTATTGCAGTTTGTGACAGTATTATATTTGGAGATTATGACTGCCCATTTATGCTTGCTTTAGCACAATTGTATCTGATATGGGGATTATCAGGGTAATCCCATAAAGGTTCTAATAATGGGTTACCAGTATTTCCTATTTCTTGTTGAAATGACGTGGCTAGGTCGCTTAGATATGTTGGAAGGTCTGGTATTTTTAGATCCGTGTGAATATCTGAGTTTCTTACAAACCAGGCGTCGTTGGCAAGGTTTCGTAGAGTATTATTTTGGAAGCGTGTCATTTTCTTCAATTTGGTTGCGGCTATTGAACCCCATGCTGGGTAGCCTTCAGATAGGTGGTATCAGAGATTTAAATAACAGTACCTTGGTGAGAAGACGGAGGGGACTGGTGCGTTTTATGAGGAGATAGGATAAGAAAGCGAATGAATTGGCCTTGTTGAGGGCATATTGAGTGTGTGCTTGCCAAGTGAGTTTACTGTCCATTTGTATACCAAGAAATTTAGCCGATGATGCCTGGGGGATTATTTCCCTGCCATAGTGGATAGGAGTGATGTGAGGATTCTTCCATTTTCTGGCGTAGTTTACGTTTACGCATTTTGTGGTGTTAATGGTTAGTTTCAAATCGGTCATCCACTCTGCTATGCTCTTAAGGCGTTCTTGGACATTTGTTGCGGCATGATTTGGGTCAAAGGAAGTTGACGCTCTAGCTGAGTCATCCGCATGGAGGTAGCTTTAGGGTCGGAGGGGAGGTTGTTATTGTAGAGGTTGAATAGGACGAGTGACAAAATTGATCCTTGAGGAAAGCCTGCGGATATGGACCGGGTAGTTGATTTGGCATTGTTAAGGTCTAAAAAGAATGTGCGGTTTGCAAGAGAGGAGGGGATGGTCTTATTTAGGTATACTGATATGTCGGTTTTAAGCAGTTTATGTATTAAACCAGTTCGCCAGAACTTGTCAAAAGCTCTTTGGAGATCATAGAAGACTACTTGGGTGTGCTTGTGGATGTTGAAGCCGAAAGTGATCTGTTGAACCAATCTTGTTATTTGCTGAGTCGTGGAATGGCGACGGCGGAAGCCAGTTTGCTCAGGTCTGATCAAGTCTAGGGCCGAGATTTCTTCTTGTAGCCTGTTTAAGATGCATTTTTCTAGAAGTTTGCCCATGCAGGGGAGCAGGCCACTTGGTCTATAGTTCAGGATATAAGAAGGATTTTTATCGGGTTTTGGAAGGAGTATTATCTTAGCTGTTTTCATTGCCTTTGGGAAGTACGATTGGGAAAGACAGGCGTTGAGGATAGAGAGTAGGTGTTTGATAAAAGATTTAGGAAGGTTTTTCAGGTGAAGGTAGGAGATTTGATCGGGTCCTGGTGATGACTTGGTTTTGGAGTGGGACATAATGGAGTAAAGTTCTTGAGGAGTAATTTACAGGAATATTTGGAATGGGCAAAGTGACAGGCCATAGACACTGATTAATGCTTCTGAATCCAACAAGGATGTATTATTGTTTTTAAAAATGCATTCGAAGGAGTCGGCAGAGGTATTTGCTTTGTGGCTGTCATCGTATAGTGCTCTCCCATTATGTGGTATTGGCGGGCTGGGTACCTTTTTCCTTCACAGACAGCGGGCTAGGGTCCATACCGAATTATCCCTATGTTGGAGTGAACTTATTTTCTCATGCCAAGCTTTTCCAAATATTTTCTAGTTTTGGATGTTACGAGGTTTCAAAGTGCACAGAACCGGATTTTATCTTGGCGGAGATGAGTGAGTTGCCAGAGGGCTCTGGCCTTGTTTCTAAGGGAAATTAGGAGCAATATGTCCGGAGGTAGTGTGGCACCAGCGATGGAGGCCGGAGAAGGAGGGTAGCAAGAGCGAAGAATGATTTTGGTTAAGGTGCTTGTAAAATCTTGAGCCGCTTTCTCTATGCTGCCTGGAGTGCTAGCAGGACATGGGACAAGGTTAATGGCCAAGCAGTTTTCTTTAAATATTATCCATTTAACTCTTCTAGTTGGTTCTGGTTGTATGAAGGAGGGTAGGAACGCAGTAAAATATGGGGCAGTGGTCAGAGGCTGATTTATCTAGGTTAAGGATTTGGAATGCGATATCTGCGGATAATGGAACTACATCCAGGATATTGGAGGAGTGGGGATGATGATGGAAGAGGGTAGGGAAAGGCGGTGAGTGAATTGAAAGTGAAATATTTTTGGTAAATAGGAGCTTATGAAGGGCTCGCCCTCGTGTGATAGTGGTTTTTCAACCCCAGGCAGAATGTTTGGCGTTTAAGTCACCACCTTTTATGAGCTTTGGGTGCAGTAGGGATGAGAGCGCTGATAAGCCAGGGGCGTCTGACTTTGAGGATGAAGGTGGAAAGTAGGCTGACCAAATGTTAAGGGTCCCAGTAACTCCTTTTATTGCTATTCCAGCGAGTTCCAGTTTTTGGGTGGGTGGGGGTTGAAGTTATGTGAAGTTTAGGTTAGTTTTGGATAGGATCATGACCCCGCAACCAGGATCATTGGCTCTATCTCTTCTGATTTTAGAGTAATTTGGACAATTAAATGTTTGGCTATTATTATTTTTGGTTTCTTGAAGAAGGATGATGTCTGGATAATGATTGGTTATTAGGAGGTTTAGCTCTTTTTTTTTGTTTTTTATGCCATTCATGTTCCATTGTAAAACTTTAAAGAAGTGGTTGTTTATTTGTGAATTAGGCACCATTTACAAGTTGAAGAAGGGCTGGTATAAGGTCATTGGTGATGATGCTAATAAGGGTTTTACTGTCAGTAGGAGAGTGAAGTTTCGTAATTATGCTCAATAGAGCAGTTCTTATATTTGCAGTTGATGATTCTTCATTGATTGAGGGAGAGTGTTGTCTAGAGGGTGGCGAAGGGTGTTGATCGGAGGTTGGGGGAGAGTTAAGAGATGATTGAGGGGTTCACAGCCAAACTGTCAGCTATCAAGAGGGCCCTAAAAGACATAAGAGATAGTAATGGCTCTTCTCTCATCTGTTCGCACCCAATGATTTCTATATAATCCATATCAGTCTTGTCATCAATGCACCTGATGGTTCAGGAGATCTACTATACCCTGTGGTCCCTTCAGATAAAGGGAAGTAGGTATCCTCTATATGGACTTCTGGTCATGTGGGAATACCAGGCATTGAAAAAGCTGGCAAAGCAGCAAAGGAAGCCCTGATCAATCTCAAAACAGACTCAGCATTGCTTCCTGTGCTGGATGTCGGGGCTGCCTTGCGGACTTTGGTTCTGAACCAGTGGAAGGAAGCTTGGTGATTCTTGCAACACAAGGAACTTAAGGCCATAAATTTGGTTGTTTTGACAGCGCCCTCTTCCATCTGGAACATTCAGAGGGATGAGGTCAGGATCACGTGCCTGAGAATAGGGCACTTAGCCCTCACGCACTCTTCATGGAGACAAAAGTGCAACCTTGCTGCAATGGTTGTAACAAGCGCCTGATTGTGACTCAGAAATAAATTATAAAAAGCTAGATACCTTTTTTAAAATAAGAGGTAATTTCAGCAATAGTTTAGGAGAGGAACTTTTTAAGTAAGGTTTCCGAGTTTTTAAAGGAAACTACCCTGAACGGACAACTTGAGTTTCCGTTTCTTTATTTTTAAATAATTTTGTTTTTAACTATTTATATGTTTTTTTATACATTTATGTATTTATCAAAATTGGATTGAGGTTTTAATTGTTTTAAAAAGTGGTGCAAAAAGAACAACTATTGCTACGGGTTGGTTTCTTGGGGTAAGATCATTGCCTACAGCTGCGAGATCTCAATGAAAATGTTGGTTAGTACAGAAGAGAGGGGTGATCCCATGGATGCACTTTCATGATGTTCAATGTGCTTATCATTTTAAAGGAAGTATGAGTTCCTGAGGCAGAATTTGCGAGGTCCAGGTTAATCCTTAGCTAATCCCTGTGAGGTGAGGTTCTTGATGAGTAGCATGGAGTCATCAATGGGCGTATTTGCGAACAAGGAGATGACATCAAAGTTCACCAGCATGTTGACTTCTTGGACTTCAGCATTCCGAATAATGTGAATGAAATCCATGGAAGTTTTAGCAAAAAAGTCAGTTTTTCTGGCTAAGTGTTGAAGAGCATGTGCAACATATTGTGCTAGCTTGTGGGTTGGTGCATCGATGTTGCTGACGATGGGTCGTCAGCAACATCGATGCGTCATCACCTTAAGTACCATTAAAGCACGCCGAAATTTAAAAACTAAGAAGAAAAAGAACCATAATAAAACTACAAAATTAATAAAACATAATAAAACTTGCATTCCTGGAAAGATAGCCTAGGCGTGTACACTAATAGGCAATGGTTCGCATTCTTATATATAATTACATATTTTATGTATTTTAAACACTCCATCCCCTGTATGGTAAATTTATTCATTCATTTATTTATTATATTACCAACACGAAGCCCGGATACATCATGAAATGACTTTCTTGCTTGCAAGAAAGAAAAACATCTTCAATTGCCATTATATATTTGTGGAGAAAGGAAAGTCAAACTTTGTATGTCTCCGCACTTGTGCAATAATTTGATTTTCCTTTTCAGTATTTGATCTTTATACCTAATAAACGAAAATATAGTATCCATAGAGCATACTTTATTTCTTTTTTAAATTAGATCTTATTCTTAATCTAATTCGAAACCTTTCATTCTTCACTTGTTTGTTACTGTTGACACGGCAACAGCGTCACCAAATGAGCAAATCAAAACAAACATTATTGCGTACTTCAGAAACAATATTCTTTACACACTCACAGACCATAGGCTTTCCTTTCTAACTGAATGACATGGAGCAAATTCTTAACGGTATGGCTTCTCATTTGCGTAAACAAGGATATGCTGTTTCAGGTTGCTAATCTTAGTGAATGTATTTTGGAAAGAATGGACGGGTGAGATCATTTGTGAGATATATGCCTTTTAAATTTGGAGAACACCTAATTACATACACAACAATAATACTTGCTGCTGAGATAGCCATGTTTTAATTGCTTTGGGCTCTGCTTGAATTGACTGCAGTATCAATCTCTGTAGAAAATATATTTGTAAATGTTCCTTTTTGAAGTAGTTAAGATTGTATGTTTTTGTTAGAATTGAACGGGAGTCAAGTGTCAAACGACAGCTATAAACATCGTCAATAATGTTTAGAAATTAGTATTATTTCAAATGCGCAATGATCAAACGATACATTGAGTCAAAATCATTCAAAATGGATTGTTAAAATACAATTGTTATAAATAGGGAGATTCGATATTTAAGTAGTTAACTTAAAATTAGATTTTTTTGTGTTCTGTAGTGAGGGACCATTTTATTTAATATGCTGAATCAATTCGCAAATACACCTATTAACGCCACAAATCCCTTGCTGTTGTGAAATACTCCTTTTTAATTATGGTGATTGTGACCTGAATTCATTTCTTCTTCTACATTCTGTTCGATTGGCATTGCTTTTATTCTTGAAAATGCCATTATTTAAGGATACAAGTGTGACCTTTATATTTCAAATGCAATTAATGTACTCACTTTCTCAGCAAACCGATAATATTTGATTATATGCAGTTTAATTGAGTACACTTTGCATTTAAACAGGCTTTATTTTTAAGCAAATTCAGAATCAATGGAAACAAAATTTAATTAAATATTAGAGCAATGTAAGACAATAAGAAGTCTCCTTGAATTTGAGTGTTTGTGTACAATAATTAAAAAATGTTTAACATCACCAATATAATGGCACGCTCATTTAAACTGTTAAATTCTCATTAAGTATGATGAACGATCATACATCAATTTTCCTTTGATTATGGAGAATTTAGTAGACCAAAATGTGCAAACATAATAAAATGGCAGCCATCATAATTTCTGTCAAATTTCCTTGAAGAATTAGCAGTTTTAATGTAGCGTTCTTGGATTTATTTTGATGAATGCACCAAACTCAAAGGATTTCATTTCCACCTTACTCATCTCTCAATAAACAATCAGTGTTACAAAAACAGTGTAAAAAAACATACAGTTTTACATTTGAATGTCCACAATATGAAATGCGCTGTAAGTTGATCAAATTCCACAATAAATAGTATTATTTAGATTTGCTCTACCCCTCATGGTGTACAATCATGACTCCACAGCTAATTAACAATGGTCTGCAGAAATCACGTTGTGGTGTATTAGCAAGGGAGGAAAAATCTCTCTTGGGTAGTAGCAAGATTTGAATGATATGTTTAGGGAAATGACCCCATAATTCATCACTGTAATTCAAATGACATGGAAAGAAGACGTGGTGAAGTGTTAAATGATACTCATTTGAAATGAGAAAGTTTAGCTTTAATCAGTTCATTACAGATCTGACTGATGTGAGTCTCCCTGTTAAGTTTCCTATCTATATTAATTCCTAGTATTTTAGAATTTTCAACATCAGTACATTTTTATATACTATAACTGCATACAATATGCTGAGTTTTGTTAGAATTTAAACGTAAATTATTAATATGAAACCTGACTTTTAGCCTGTCTTTTAGTGGCTCTGAATCGTACCTTATTTCTAATATATGTTTTTAAGATTTTTCTTAGCCTTTTAACTATGTAAAAATCCCACGGGGATATTCCTTAACAAAGGTGTCCGATGCTATTTGCTTAAGGATGGCATTTGGCACGTGAAATTGTATCACAAACTTTTTCATAAAAATTCACGATAGCCATTTCTAGGTTCTTTTGAGTGTCAGACTGCTGAGCCAGGGACATAATGGCCTCAACAAATGTTTGTGATTGTCATTTGTCGAAATTGCCATTCAAATCAAACAATGCAAACAAGAAATTTGCCACTTATTTCCTTCACAAACCCACCACAAACTCGAGTCCTCATGCTGACGGCATTAACTTCATTCTTCCCTGATTCTATCAAAGCATCAGAATGGCATCGGTCGTATCTAGGGTGAACCAAACCATTGAAGCTGATGAGACGTTTGACAAAAAACATAAGGTGCGCATTATTTATGTTCACTGAATAGCTAGTTTAATGTACATTAATGAGGTAACTACCATGCAAATGGGAAACAGAAGGAAAATAGAAACCTGATTTAACAAAGTTCAAGGATGCAACCTCTCGCAAGCAATATTCAACACATGCATCTATGGAAGAGACAAATTGAAGGAAACACAAAAATTGGGCATCAAAGGAGCCAAGGATAAATGACGAAGCAATCAACATGCTCCGGTTTGCAGATGAAATAGCAGGAGTGACGAAAAAGCAAGAGGACCTGAAAGCAAATCTGATTATTATGGACCACCTACTTGGGGAATATAATATGAGCACAACAAGAAGAAAACAAAATTCTTGTGCGTGTGGAAGAGAGAAGCTTAATCCAGATATCGCAAATTGAGGAGTGAAACTGGACCAAGTGGAATCCTTCTTTCATCTACTTGTTGGGCAGTAATATAGTAACATGGGATGGAAGAAGTTCGACCGACGTTAAGCAAAGAATAGCCCAGGCAAAGAGGACGTTCATTGAGAAAAGGCTATTACTATGTTCAAAGAATATAAGATTGCAAACAAGGAAACAGATGGTCAAAACGTTTGTGTGGAGCATTGCATTCTATGGATCAGAGCCATGGAATAGCAAAAAGGATCCCGCAAGGATGGTCAAAATACCAGTACATGGAAGGTCAAATTAAGAAGAACGTAAAACAGCAAACCTATCAAAGGGAAATGATGCTTAATAGCAAAGAATGGAGGGCCTGCAGTAAACCAATCTTAGGATTGTTATACTGATGTTGATGATGATTTGTTAGTTAACTTTTTAAAGTCAAATAATTCACATTTACCCCGTGTTTCATAATCATCATTTCTATATCACAGTACCATATCTATATCATACCTAATAAATATTTTATTACTCCAAACAAAACAAAAAATCCCGCATTCTCCTCTACATCAGGTCCCTCTTCAGCTCTGAGTACTTCCTTCCTCCCTTCATCCCGTCCAACATCCCTATCCTGTTCCTTCCCTTTCCTTGCTTGCCTCACATTCTCCCCTCTATTACCATCTTGAACAGTCCCCTGTCGGTCAATATGCCCTTCATCCATTTTTACTGCCTCAATAGGATTTCTCCCAACCAACACCTCTCTTCACCCACCATACCAAGTACTTTCTCATTGGTTTTCTTCTCGGTCCATTTCACCTTCTCCATTTTCTCCACACCCACATGTCAAAAGCCTCCAGTCCACGACTATCCACCTGCTTCAATGACCACATTTCCACAACTTATATAACTCTGCACCATATCAAAAATTTCCCGAATCTTTTTTTAATATCCTTAGTCAACGTGCCATTCATTAACTCTCTCCTCCTTATGAAAGCCTCTGTGCCTAGCATAATTCTTCTCCATACGTCCCTACTACTTTGACCGTATTGGTCCAAAACACTACCGAGGTATGTAAACTGTTCTACCTGCTCTAGTTTTTGCCCTCCTATTTTAATGTTTAGCTTAGCTTTTTTCTTTCTAGAAAATTGCACAACCTTTGTTTTATTAATTTTGTTTCTCATCCCATATCTGTCCTACTGGATTTCCGATTCACTATGGAGTGCCTCATGCTCTTGGCTGACTGACAAACTAAAGCTTGGTCATCAGGAAACCTAACTGATTTTACGAATTCCCCACCCACCTTCATTTCTACCTCCAATTCTTCTTATGCCTCTTTAATCATTTCTTCTGCATACAGGTTGAACAGCAATGGTGATAGTGGGCAACCCTTCCTTACACCTCTTCCTAACACTGCCCAACCGGACTCCCCGTTTCCCACTGGTACCTGAGCATCCTGAGACATGTACAGGTTGCGGATTAGCCTCCTTTCCCTCCAATCTAATCCTATTTTCTGCAGAATACTGATTAGTTTTTCCCAATTCACTCTATCAAACTCTTTTTTGAAAATTACGAAACAGGCAAATACCTCCTGGTTGTGTTCTATATTCCTCTCGATTAATAATCTCATTTCTGCAACGGCATCACGCGTACCTCTCCCCTTCCTAAACCCGCACTGATCATCTCTAAGTAATCATTTGCCCTACTCTCTATCCTTTGGTTTATCATCCTGAGAACAACTTTAGCTGCGTTGGATATCAAACTTATCATCCTGTAGTCCTCACATGATGTAGCCTTTTCCTCCTTTGGAATAGGAACTAAAACTGATCTCACATAGTTTTCCGGCCAGATTCCTTCCTCATAAATACTGCGGATCAGCCCATAAAGCCTCTTCCTCCCACATTTTCCTAAGCCTATTAAAATTTTCGCGGGAATGTTATCAACCCCGACGGCCTTATTTAGTTTCATCTCCCTTAATGCCCTTCCTATCTCATTGTTTAGTATGCCTTGATCTAAACTATCTTCTTCTACATCATGTTCCTTTTCTATGTCTAACTTTTTTGGTCTAAGCTCTTTACTATACAGTTCTTCTATATACTATATTCTTTCCATCCCTCTTGGATATTTCTTGCGTCAACTATCATCTTACCCGCCTTATCTCTAACTGCTATCGTTGATCTCCCTTTCTTACTTCCCGATAAAGATTTAACTTTGCTGTACAGCGCACCGATTTCCCCCTTCCTTTGCAGACTTTCCATATCATCGCACTGCGTCTTCCACCATGCTTCTTTTGCTTTATTTGTTGCCCGTCTCAATTTATTGTTTAATATTTTGTACTTCATTTTGCGTAATTCTGTATTTAGATTCTTTCATTTTCGCCGCTAATCCATCTTTGTAATCATCTCATCCGTGATCCATGGTTTCCTAGTCCTTTTAGCGTTAACGGTTCCAATAGTGTCTTTTGCGGCTTTAGACAACCCTTTCATGATCATTTCCCATTTTTCTTCGATAGTACTAAGCCCTTTACCATCCTCCATGACTTTCTCTGCCGCCTGTTTGTATTCCTTCCTTTTCAACCCATTTAATGCTTCTACATTACATTTTCTGACTCGTCGCCCCTGCCTTATCCTTTTGAAACGTACTCTACATTTCATAACCACTAAATTGTGCTCAGAGTCTGCATCCCCTCCCGGGAAGCTGTGCAAATTTATCGCACTGTTCCTAAACCTGTGTCTAACCATGATATAATCTAGCTGATACCTTTCTGAGTCACCTGGCATTTTCCATGTATACCTGCATCTTTTGTGGTGTCTAAACCAAGTGTTGGTGGTGACTAGCCCGTCTCCAGCAGAACTTAACTGCTTTCTCCCTGCGGTCATTCCTTGTGCCTAAACCGTAGTCCCTGACCTCATCACCATCTCTTCCTTTGCCTACCATCGCATTCCAATCCGCCAACACTATCAAATTCTTACTGCAGGAACACACGCGATTATGTCTCCTAACTGATCATATATCCAATCCGCCTCTTCTTCCTTATGGTTCTCGGTGGCATGTATACCTGAATAATAACCAAGTTTGTCAGTTCTGCTTTTATTTTTTATTATTTACTAGTAGTATTTTATCCGTTACCTGCTCTATGTTGACTACGTTTCTCCCTACCTCTTCATTTAATACTATGGGACCCCTCGTTTGCTCTCGTCCCCGCCGCTGTATATTATTCTATACTTATCACTCCAGTAATCCCCGCTATCTTTCCATCTCACCTTGCATAGACCTAAAATATCAATATTTCCCCTTTCCATCACTCGCTTAACATTCTCCAATTTCCTTGTCCTCATGATTGTCCTAACATTCCACGTTCCTATTCTAACTAATTTGGTCTTCTTCTCCTGCGTCTTCTGTCCTGCTGCTGCTGGTTTTCCCTTGCAAGGGTTTCGTGGGATGACGACCGCGGAAGCCTTGCCTCCCCCGCTGCCGGGTACGACACACGGCCGATTGGGCCGAGCCCCATAGTTGCCAGGACTCAAAATCTCAGTATAGTCCAACTTGTTAATCTTGGGAATGATAATTGATGTCGTTTCCCGTTGCCTTCCTCAATAGTGTTTTTAACGTGACACCATCACTTATTGGCCGCCCCAGTGGGGTCACATGCCATTGCATCCGCCTCACTGAGTAACAGACGCTGCGTGGACTACCTTTCGTCTGGCTCCTAACCTTCGACCTGTCTGGCATGGGTGACCCTAACAGGTGATATAATTATTACTCCTGCCAGCACCGCTCTAGGGGTCATCGGAACGAACAACCCCTTCCACCACGTCAAGGTTGTAGTCCGAGTAGGGATATATATATATATATAATATAATATATTTAAATGAATATATAAATATTTACACACACATATATATGTGTGTGTGTGTGTAATATTGTGTGTGTGTGTAATTTATATATATATATATATATGTATTAACATATACATTTAAATGAATATATAAATATGTACACGTGTATGTATAGTATATATATGTATTAACATATACAGGATCCTACCCAAAAGTGGTAGGACTGTTTTTCTCTGGTACGAACGGTGTGATAGAGGAGGGTGCGCCTGGCAGGGTAAGGTGGAGGGGGCTCTTAGCAACAGAGCAACTCCAACCTCAGTCACCTGCGGGCTGTCGTTGAGTGAGGAGACCGTTTTAGTGAAGCAAGTTTTCTGCCCGCGTCGAAAAACAAAATGAATCTGAATTTAGAGCAATGTTATTCCGTGAAGATTTGTGCGAACTTGGGAAGACGGCACCTAAACCCTCGATATGATGAAGCAGGCTTATGGGGAAACTCCTATAAGCCGTTCCATAGTATTTGAGTGGCACAAGTGGTTTAAATAGGGTAGGGAGCTCGTTGAAGACGACCATCGCTCCGGACGGCCGTCGATGGCAAGAACCGACACGAATGTGGACAGAGTGAGGACACTGCTGAACACAGACCGACGCTTAACTAGTGAAGAAATGGCAGACCAGTTGGGTCTGTCTGCATCCAACATCCAACGCATTATTACACAGGATTTGGCCATGCTCGAGGTGTGCGCCAAGATGGTGCCGAAAATTCTGAGTGTCGACCAAGTGATAAATAGATAAAGAACGTACTACGGCCGAGTGAATGGAAAGAATATAAAACCCAAAGCCTTACACTTAAGGGCACTTTTAGTGGGAATAAAGAAGGGGGTTTACAGGGAGTGAGAAAGTTATAGCAATCACTCAACCATTCCGGTATATGTAGACACATTGACCGTCGTGAATCGCAACCACACACACACTCAGGGTTTACGGGGCGGGAAGCCCGACGCCAGTGACCCGTCATTCAGACCAATGAAGTATAAAATAAAAAAATATAACACTTACGCCCTCGCTCAGGTATTTGCAAACAAATTGACCTTCGCAAGTGACAAACACAGACACACTCAGGGTTTACGGGGTTGGAAACCCGACGCCAGTGACCCGTCACTCAAACTAGGAAGACACTGTAACTCTAACACAGTGCTGGTGGGGAAATAGTGCCGAAAAAACTGACACCAGGTGTTTCGCATGCTAAGCAGGCCTCTTCAGAGAAGAATGATGAAATTAGTTGGAGCCAAAATATATAAGTAAAAGTTAAGTAGGGGAGGGGGGGATGGTAATGGACAGGGGAAGGTTATGGGGGGGGGAGCACTGGTGGGTGGGCGAGGGGCCAACAGGAAAAGGTTCAATTCTTGGGAAATTTGAAGGTCAAAGGGGGGGGATGGTCGTTTGACCGTTGGGGAAGGGACGGTCATGATTCCGGAAGGGAGATTGAAAACAAGGATGACGATATTGGGCCTTTGTCACTGTTCATGAGTTTTTCTTTCGTTTTGTTAATGTACAGACTTTCGTAATGGTCGAGTAGGTGATTAGGCACATGTTTCAATAGCTGTAGGTCTTCAATTGTGATGTTGTGTGAGTTTTCGTGTATGTGTTGGGCGACAGATGATTTGTTGAAATTTCCCAGTCTGTAACATGCAGCGTGTTCTTTAAAGCGTGTGCGAATATTTCTGCGAGTTTGCCCGATGTAAGAAAGGCCACAATGTGGGCAGGAGATTTTGTAGATTCCAGATTTGTCTAGGGTCTCAATAGGATCTTTTGGATTAACAAATAGGTGTTTCAGTTTAGTTTGACTTACAAATGCGGGTGTGTATTTGATTTTTTTGAAGATAGAAGAAAGAACCTTTTGTTAGTTGTGGGTGGTGAGGTAGTTTGACAAATTGCTTGTCACCTGGTGTATACAGTGTAGTGTTATTTTGGAGATGTCTTTTGTTCCTGTGTTTTTTTAAGATGTTATCAATGAGCTTTTCAGAGTAGCCGTTCACCACGGCCGTGTGTTTTATGTGTTTTAATTCTGTTTGGAAATCCGCTTTGGACAAAGGTACATTGAGGAGCCTATGTACTAGGATGTGGTAGGCAGCGAATTTGTGTGTTTTGTGATCGAAAGAAGATTCGTGTATGTAATTGTTGGTGTGGATTGGTTTCCTGTAGATGTTGAATGAGAGGTGGTTGGAGGGGGTCCTGGATATCTTAAGATCAAGAAAGGGGAGGGACCGATCTGTTTCAGATTCGACTGTGAACTTAATTGAGGGATATTGGTTGTTGAGTTGTTTTTGGAATGCTTCTAAAGAGGATGAGTTAGTATCGAAGACTGCGAATATATCATCGACATATCTGAACCAAACCTTTGGGAAATAGGTAAATTTTTCTTGACATTGCTCTTCAAAGCGGGACATGAACAGGTTTGCTAGAAATGGAGAAAGGGAATTTCCCATCGTGGTGCCGAAGTCTTGTTTGTAAAATGAATTGTTGAAGGAGAAATAGTTGTTACTCATAACAAGGTTCGTCAGGAGGATGTATTCTCTAATTTCTTCCGGGGAGATGTTCTTAGACTGGAGCCACTCCGCCACAAATCTTATGGTATCCGGGATTGGAACACTTTGAAAGAGTGACTCTACATCAAAGGACAAGAATTTCATGGTCTGTAAGAGTGATGTTTTTGATTTTTTCAATGAAATCGATGGAATTTCTGATATTGGATGAACTTTGAAACCCAAACTTGGAGAATTCACCCGTAAGCCACTTGGATATTTCGTAGGCGGGAGAATTGATGGTGGACACAATGGGGCGCATGAGGCAATCTGTTTTATGTATTTTTGAGAGTCCGTATAGGCGTGGGAGGTGTGGGTTCGAAACATTAAGTCTGAATTTAAGTTTTTTATCGATTAGGTGCTTGCAATTAGTTAATGCAGACTTATAGCTTAGGATCATTTTGTTGAGGGGGTTTTTTAAGATTTTGGTGTAGGGACCATTGTCAATAAGAGATTGCATTTTTTGAAGATAGGTGTCTTTGTCCAGAATAACACAGGAATTCCCTTTGTCAGATTTTAAGTAGAAGCAGTTTGTGTTACGAAGTGAGCGGATAAGAGGAAAGAGGTTACTCGGAGGTTGTACACTCTTGTTGGGGACTTGCGTAAGGTTTTTCCTAATTTGGTTCCCACAGCAATCCCGGATTTGATTCTTGGTTCCCATATCAAGGTATTTAATGGCAGATGCTATGTGTGCAATGAGATCATTCCAGGGTGGTTTTGGGGGTTTAACACTGAAAATCAGGCCCCGGTTTAGTAAAATTAACTCCTCACGGGAGAAGCTGGTCTCGGAAAGATTAACTACAAAAGGGAATTGCTTCGCCTTGGCGACATGAGGATGGGTGCTTTCGTCCTTGAGGGAGAAGAATTTCTAGGAAATTGAGAATTGTTTTGGCCGTAGCTTATGGATGCTGACTGAATGGACTTTCCTATCATATTCTAACCACTCGGTAAATTCAATTGAATCCAGACCTGCCGTTAACTTAAGATGAATATTGTAGGCTTCAATTTCAAGTTTTGATCTTTTTGCGTAAAGGAATTGGATTTTAGACTCCAAAAATACGGCTTTTTATCATGGAATCATAGCGGAAAAATTGGTTTTTCCGAAGGTGGTCGAGGAGATGAATCGGGGGAGAATTCCGTTACTTTGGCAGTCTGTAACATGCAGCGTGTTCTTTAAAGCGTGTTCGAATATTTATGCGAGTTTGCCCGATGTAAGAAAGGTCACAATGTGGGCAGGAGATTTTGTAGATTCCAGATTTGTCTAGGGTCTCAATAGGATCTTTTGGATTAACAAATAGGTGTTCCAGTTTAGTTTGACTAACAAATGTGGGTGTGTATTTGATTTTTTTGAAGATAGAAGGAAGAACCTTTTGTTAGTTGTGGGTGGTGAGGTAGTTTGTAGTGGTGGGTAGTTGAGGTAGTCACTTACAGTGTCTTCCTAGTTTGAGTGACGGGTCACTGGCGTCGGGCTTCCCGCCCCGTAAACCCTGAGTGTTTGTGTGGTTGCGACTTGTGAAGGTCAATTTGTTGTGCAAATACCTGATCAAGGGAGTAATTGTTAGAACTATTTATTTTATATTTCATTTGTTTGAGTGACGGGTCACTGGCGTCGGGCTTCCCGCCCCGTAAACCCTGAGTGTTGTGTGTTTGCGATTCACGACGGTCAATGTGTCTACATATACGGGAGTGATTGAGTGATTGCTATAACTTTCTCACTCCCTGTAAACCCCCTTCTTTATTCCCCCTATAAGTGCCCTTAAGTGCACGGCTTTGGGTTTTATATTCTTTCCGTCGACCAAGTGATCGTGCTCGTCGTGAGACAGCTCCTGGCCAAATACGGCGTTGCCATGTATCCGCACCTGACCTATTCTCCCGATTTGGTACCATAGTCAGACGTTTAATGAAAAATCAATATTCCCTGAAAATTGAGAGATACAAGCATATAGTGCGGCGACAGTGGAGAAAATATGGGAAACATTCAACATTCAGAGAACTTCATCAGTATAACAGCACCAAATAGCTTACTGCCCTCGACAAACGGTATTATCGTGGAGGACTCATATTTTGTGAAAAAATAAGGAGGATGAGGAAAAAAGAGTCAGTGGGACCGGATAATATCTCAATTGACATTCTAAAACTGGGTGATACAGCAATAGCTTTGTACCTGAGTCATCTATTCAAAGTAACTTTAAATAATGATGCCTTGCCCAGTGATTGGAAAAAAGCAAATATTACACCAATTTCAAAGAAAGGGGATAAAACAATTGCCAGCAATTATAGACCGGTAAGCATTACCTCAGTTGTTTGCAAAATAATGGAAAAAAGAATTGCTGACTACATTCGGTAATGGGTATTCAAACACAAACATGGGTTTAGAACGCGATACTCGAGTGAAACGCAGCTTTTGGGATCGGCAACGCAATAGACGAAGGAAAGGATGTGGATGCAGTAATTGTTGATTTTTTGGCAGGTTTCGACCGAGTGCCTCACGATAAATTATTGTTAAATTTGGATTCGATACCATTGGACTTGAGGGTAAAACAATGGATAAAAAAATTTCTTAGAGGCAGAACTCAAAAATTAAAATTAGGGGATACATTTTCAAATGAGGCGAGCGGTTTAGCAGGAGTTCCACAAGGCAGTGTTCTAGGGCCATTACTCTTCCTAATTTACGTAAACGATCTACCAAACAATTTACATTCCCAAATAAGACCCTTTGCTGATGACTGCATTATGTACAGACGGAAAGAGCATGTAAATGACCACGTAATACTACAAAATGACATGGATCGCCTTGGTGACTGGGTTAAAAATAATAATATGGGCATTAATATAAGTAAAAGTAAGCATATACATTTTTCAAATAAAAATAATGCAGAAAAGGAAATTTACACCATCTTTGGAGAAAGAATCCCATGTACCAGTCAATGCAAATATTTAGGCATTTATTTAACTAGGGAGTCCAAGTAGATAATTTGACACGGAAGGCATTTAAATTATATCATTGGGTGATGAGAAATTTAAAAGGAGGTAGCGTAGCCACAAAAGAAAAAGCATATAAGGCACTGGTTACCCCTATCCTAGAATACTCCTCCATAGTATGGGATCCATATGAGGTGGGACATATTAAAAAGATCGAAAAAGTTCAAAGAAAGGCAGCAAGATATGTACTCGGAAGGCACCAAAGAACAGATAGTGTCACAGAAGTGTTAGATATACTGAAATGGGAGAGTTTGAAAAATAGAAGAAAAAGGAGTAGGTCAGGCGCGATGTATAGAATTGTTAAAAAGGACGAAGCGTGGGAAGATTTATTGCAAGGGATCGAGAAGCCTAACTTAAAGGGAAAAAACGACCATAGCCACAAAATAAAAATAAGGACTCAAAAATCAAATAAGAAAAAATACTCTTTTTTAAATAAAACTATAACTGATTGGAACCAGCTGCCTGGAGGTTTGTTTGAGCCCTTTCCATCCAATTTTAGAAGTTTTAAGTATAAATGTAAAGCAGCCACTGTGTAATAAACATTATTGTTGATATTAAAATATTGTTCGTATGTGATGTGGACGGCATTTTGTATGTGATGTGGAAGTTTGTTTGTATGTGATGTGGAAGTGCCATTGTATGTAAAAATATTTTGTCTTTTATCTGTTTTTATGTGTCCGTATGTAATTTTCGTTGTAAGAGCTGTGACCATACTTGACCGTTACCACCAGGAAAATCGCCTAATTCGGTAGTGTTTTGGACCAACACGGTCAAAGTAGTAGGGACGTAAAGAGAAGAATTGCGCTAGGCAAAGAGGCTTTCACAAGGAGGAGGGAGTTGATGACAGGGACTTTGAGTAAGGATGTTAAGAAGAGACTCGTAAAAACTTTGATATGGAGCGTAGCTATGTACGGAGCGGAAACGTGGTCATTGAAGCAGGAGGATAGACGTAGACTGGAGGCTTTTGAAATGTGGGTGTGGAGAAGAATGGAGAAGGTGAAATGGACAGAGAAGAAAACAAATGAGGAAGTACTTGGTATGGTGGGCGAAGAGAGGGCTTTGTTGGGAGCAATCCTATGGAGGCAGGAAAAGTGGATGAAGGGGGTTTTGACCGGCAGTGGGATGTTGAAGACTGTGATAGAGGGTAGAATGTTGGGCAAAAGAGGAAAGGGAAGGAACAGGATAGGGTTGTTGGACGGGATGAAGGGAGGAAGAAAGTACTCAAAGATGAAGAGGGACCTGATAGAGAGTAGGATGATGGATTTTGTGTTTAGTTAGGAGTAATAAAATTTTTGTTGGTAGTTGTGTCCATCCAAAAACCTACCTTAACCGGTAGATTACTTAAAAAAAGTAACGTATTTGTGGAATAAAAATAAATTAATGTTCTTGTAATATTGTGTTAATGGACACTTTTAGGATTTGCAGAGTATTGTTTAAACTAGGAGATAGGTATTTGTTTGACAATATTTGGGATTAAAGCGTAGGTTCTAATCATTAATGGTTACCAGATTAGAATCCAAAATTTCGTGCCAAATGATCCATAAAACGCATATAGTTCTAGGTATTGTATTAAGGTTCGTAAACCTGACTTGTAATCACTGGCATTGTAATGATGAACAATGGTTTTAATCAGCTAAAGCTCTTTTCGCTTTCAGAAAATATTTAATTGTGGTTTGGGGTCTAATTCCGTAAATACAATCAAAACCTTGGAAAGGTTTTCTCGACGATATGGTCTTGTGCTCTTTTGTTGAGTCGTTCGATCGCGGTAAGTTCGTACGTTTTAAATGTTACTGTCCCGAATGTTCCATTTTTGTTTGGTACATAAGTTTCAGATATTTTGAGAAATGCTTTTTGGTTTTCCGAGTCTAGCATTAGATACGGTGAGTCTTCGAATTGCTTCTCATTCGAACGCTGGTTTTTGGAATGAAGGGATGCTGTCTTTTGTTCACGGTTTTCGTTGTGAAAGTACGGAGTTCCAGTAATCTCACCTTGTTGGGGTTCACCTTTGTTGATTGATTGGAACACCTGTTGGATGCTGTGACCTTAGTAACCATTAGTCGCTTCAACTTCCCCCTTCGGACGCCGTATATTATCACACTGCTCAGTTACAAAATGTGAGTAGGTGCGGACGGAGCGAGCTGCTGCTTGTTGCGATATCTCTTGCTGCCGACTGCCGGCTAATTGGTTTATGCGCCTTCGTCTCCGCACTCTAGTACTTTCCTCTGGTGGGAGGACTAGGAAGACTCCGTAGTTGACAGATGAAATGTGGTAACCGCTGCATAACCCCCCTTGCAGTGGGTAAGCCTTGCCAACAGGAGATGGAAAGAAAGGAAAAACAAATAAAAAACAATTTACAAAGCAAAATCCCTCAGATTCCGTGGGAACTGGACCCGGCGGCCACTCCGGGTGCTCAGTACCGGGGGCATAGTTGTTCCGGGCTTTAGCCTCTTGGGATTCGGAGGGACTGGACGTAGTAATCATCCTATCTCGATGGCTGTCATCTTTCAAAAAGAATGCTGGCTTAAGTCTATCAATAGATACCGTTGTATCCTTCCAATTGACTCGAAGGGTGAAATATTTTTCCGTCCTATTTAGCAATTCGAAAGGTCCATCATATGGTGGCTGGAGGGTACGCTTTGTCGCCTTGTGGCGCACAAACACTTGAGATGAGGAGGCAAAATCACGGTGCTGAAAAACAACCTTCTCTCCATGACGGGTGATGGGAAGAGGGTGCAGCTGCTGCATATGACCTCTCATGTGTGCGGCGAAGTGGGTCTCAGCAATAGGAGGATTCGTTTGAGGTGAGAATAACTCTCCAGGAAGGCATAATGGTTCTCCATACACCATCATGGCAGGGGTGGCCTTCCGGTCCTCTCTCCATGCTGATCGAATGCCGAGTAGTACCCATTGGAAGGCATCTGACCAGCTTTGATCGGAATGCCACATAAGGGCTGCCTTTAAATGGCGGTGGAAACGTTCCAGCAATCCATTAGCGGCAGGGTGGTAGGCTGTTGTTCGTAGGTGTTCTGCACCGGAAGTCTTTGCTAAGTCCTGAAATAGAGAGGAGGTGAACTGCGAACCACGATCAGTGGTTATTCTCTGAGGAACTCCGAAACGGGCAAACCATCCAGAAACCAGCGTCCTTACCACGACTTCCACTGAAATATCTGTGATGGGAAATACCTCCGGCCATCGTGTGAATCGGTCAACGATCAATAAACAGTAGCGGAAACCGTTGGACTGGGGCAGGGGACCGATGATGTCCACATGCATATGATGAAACCGTCCTGTGGGAAGAGGGAAACTCCCGACAGGTAAATGGACGTGGCGATGAGTTTTGCACTTTTGGCATTCCAAGCAGGATCGGGCCCAATTGCGGCATTCTTTACGTAGGGAGGGCCACACGAAATGATCGGCAACCAGCTGGACAGAGGTTCGGATGCCAGGGTGGGCAAGGGAATGTAGCATGTTAAACGCACTTTTGCGGAATGGGGCTGTCAGGTATGGTCGTACCGTGGTGGATGAAGTGTCACAATATACTTCCATTTTCCACCGGGGACCTTTAACTTTTTAAGACACAAAGGGGAGTTGGGTGTCAAGAATTGCTGCATTTCTTCATCACACGTTTGGGAGGCTGCCAGTGCCTCATAGTCAATGGGGGCACTAATTTCTGTCACTCTGCCGAGAGCGTCGGCGACCGCATTTTCCACCCCGGAGACATGACGGATGTCCTTGGTGAATTGGGAGATAAAGTCTATGTGACGAAATTGTCGAGGGGAGCACTGATCGGCCTTCTTTTGCAAGGCAAACGTTATAGGCTTGTGATCCGTATAGACCGTGATTGATCTCCCCTCCACCATGTGGCGGAAATACTTAATGGCTTTGTACACGGCAAGGAGTTCACGGTCGTACGCGCTGTAACTTCGTTCAGTTGGTGTCAATCTCGTTGTGTCAAAGGCAAGCGGCTGCCACTCTTGCCCGCATTTCTGCTGTAAGGCTGCACCGAGTGAAATATCTGACGGGTCTACGACGAGAGCAAGTGGAGCGTCGGGGTTGGGATGGGCTAGAAGGGCAGCTTTCGCGAGGCTGTCTTGGCAGTTGTTGAATTCATGTCGCCTCTCCGCAAGATCTAGCCTGGAAAACACCGAATTGCTAAATAAGGCGTGCGCAAAATCCTGTTTGTGGGGCACCGGATATTTATCAGGTAAGGTGCATTGAAGGCTCTGTAGTCCCCGCAGGGCTGCCACTCGCCGGTTTTCTTTGGGACCAGATGGAGGGCAGACGACCAGCTGCTTTCGGACCGACGCACAATCCCTTATTTGGGCATTGCATCGAATTCGCGTTCCGCGATGGCAAGCCTGTCTGTTGCCAAACGACGTGACTTACACGAAACGGACTTACCTGGCGTGGTGCGAATATAATGCATTGTAGTATGGTCAACGCTATGAGGGACGCCTGGGGGTCTCGTGATTTCTGGGAAGTGGCAAGCAATTCGTGGTTACGAGAATGACCGCTCACAGATTTCACTTGATCGGGAGAAGGCTGGGCGAAACTCCCGGGGACTGAAATGGTAGTGAGTCCATCAACCAATCTCTGGTTGAGCATGTCCACCAATAACCCGTAGAATTTCAGGAATTCCGCCCCAATGATAGGTTGTGACACGTCCGCGACAGCGAAACGCCACGAAAAATCGCGACGGAGGCCGAGGTTAAGGCTAAAGGTCATCCGACCATACGTAGAAATAACACTGCTGTTCACTACAAACAGCTCGTAATCAGTCTTGGAGCGGGGCCTTTCCACTTTGACTCTAGGAAAAACACACAAATCGGACCCAGTATCTATCAAAAACCGCACCTTTGTGTTTCGGTCTGTCACGTACAAGCGGCATGGTTCGGGACTACCATCGGAGGCTGCTATCACCGACTGCCCTAGGGGTTTTCCGACGCATAGGAGCACGGAGTCGTGCACTTCCGGGCATCGGCGCCAAACCGACGGTGGTACCAGCAAACGTCTCTTCTCCCATCCGAATTTTGTGAGGAATGAAATTCCATTGATTCATGTCCACAGTTTAACCCAAATCATATTTCTTAAGGACGGTTATATGTATACAAAGCATTGAAATATTTCTTTCATCATCTTTAGAACTTGTAAATCAACTAAGTCCGAAACAAACATCATCGAATGTAAATATGATCTTGGACTTTATCTTGACTTGCGTCCTCTTTGATTGCATTTATTAATATTGCAACCGGAATGTATACGCATACATACTCTCAGGTAAGTTTCATTCAAAATGATTTACTTGGGCTAAAGTCTGAGTGAACGTGTGTGGACTAAGCCAATAGTATTGCCTACATGCTACGACACGGTTTACCAAACTCGAGAATCGGTTTGATGAATTATTTTGGAAATGTTATTTAAATATTTTTAATCGGTTTTAGGAGAGTCATGTCAATATGTTTAAAGAGATGAATTGTAGAAGAGATTTAGTCATTTTACAATGATGAGTTCCCCATTTAAAAAAAGGGAATCAGAAAAACATTCTATCTTACGGACCCACTACTTTGGCTCAAAATAATATAAGTTGTAATAGACTAAATAATGACGACAAAAGACTGATATTAGCAAATTGCTATAAACAAAAGTTTAAACTCTTCTCCTTTAATTAAAACTTTGGCCTTCTGTGTACTCTACTAGCAAAATTCAAAACTGGATGAGCATTATATAGTCACCAATTTCATATTTAATACGACAATATTCATTGAAAACATCATTATTCTCACCTTCTGAGCAGAGATTACATCTGATATCTCTAACTACACTTCAAAAAATAAACACATTTTCTTCATATATTTTAAGGTAATCGCAAAGGTATTCGGAATGGAAAACTTTTATATTACCTCTTAAATTGAAGGATAGTGGGGATATATTATTTTAGAAAGGAGAAGTTTGAAGATATTGCAAGTAAATCATCCTTTCGTGATCGCACAAGGTTGAATATATATCTGTCTATATATTGTTTATCAATCTTTACCGAAACTGCAACTGGGGCCAATGATAAAATGGGGAAAATACTTTCAATTTTACACAGTAATTTAGACTAGACTCTTCAATAACATATAGAATCTCCTAAGGTATTTTAAATATCGAGGCTTATTGACCAAGAATGTAAACCGCATAGCTTTCTTCAATACTATAATAGCAGACACACGACCTGCTGTCAACAAAATGTCAAAATGCAGTACCAAAACCCAGCAATGGACATTAAGGTCATAATGCCGAGAATAGTCATCTCGACCCCGAATGATATCACACTGAGACCGGTGAAGTTCTAAGAAGTAGTCGAGGGCTTTCTTCTTCTTCTGGCCATTGCTCTTGCTCTTCACACCCTGTGGGTGCACCTATGCAAAGAGGTACTTCATTTCCAAGGTCACTAAATGCTCATACCCCAGACGATTCATGAAGAAATGATGAACTTGCTTGAAGAAGTTCAGCACATCCTTCCCATTAAGGTCACATTTTCCTGAACAACCGAAATGGACAAACAATGCTAATGCCACTTGGCAAATGCATTCATTCACAATTCAAACTGCTTTCTCCCCCAATCCTGCCGTGACCCATCAGTTGAACGGTCTCTCTGTGCCAAAGGTCCTTCCTCTTGGAGAAAATTTGCTAGAACCTTTGAGAGAAACTTACCAGCAAACCTGACCTTACCCTGGCGAACATGTCCATGAATTATGTTGATTGTCGCCCTAAAAGCAGGACGTTTGATACTCAAGGATCCCCTAGTCTGGTAAACGCAACGTATTCCATGCGCTCTTCCTATCAACCCAAACAATTCAATGCAAGACCTAGCACATGTTGAAAACCTTTAGATATAGGTTGCATAGTCGGATTGCAATCCTGATCCAACTCCCCTTCAGTCAGGTGGAGTGCTATTTGATGTAGACCTTTGAGAGTCGCGTTGGATGCCAAATTCATTCAGATCTCCCTCGTCTTCAAGTGTTTCCCGCCCAAATTCATGACAAGACCGTGACGAACACAATCGTAATGTAGGCGTCTTTATTTGGCTAATTGATTCTCAATTTTCTCTGTAAAACAACCCCTTGGGCTGTCAGTTGAACACCAATCTTTGAATCCTCGCTCACCCATGATTGCCTAACAGAAGCATTTCATTACGATATCCTTTTCCATTGGATGGTAGTCTATCTCTGGACATACTGAAGCCGAAATCTCTATCGACCCTTGCGTTTGTTTTACCCCATCCAGAAACCCAGTAACAGTTTATTCCGTGGAAGAAATATCTACCAGGCATATTACTATTTAAACATCTGGACAAAATACTAGCCAACTTGTAGGAAGAGTGATGACCAATATTAATTTTATTGTTTTTAGGCTCAAAACTAATGGCAATTAAAGTAAATAAGTAATTGGCAATTACTTGAGTGCCATTCGGCAACTCTTTCCGAGGGACCAAGTGAGAGGAACATCGAGGTCTTTGAGCGACGAATACACATTTTTCTGAATTCTGCCAATGTTCCACAAAAGGTGCTCTTTGCCCGAGTCCCAATGAGGAACCATCTGCGCTTGGCGTATCGCCGAGCTGTGCGTTATGGTGCCAGTTTGTTAGACTCTGTTGTCCTTGCTTTCACCTTTTGTTGAAAATGGTATATCACGGAACAACGAATCAACAACAAGTTTTTTGTGAAGTGCTGAGGTAGAAGTTATCAAGAAATTACTGAGATGTTAACAGCTTTTTACGGTGATGATGATCTAAAGGAAATATCCGTTATCAAATGGATTAAGCGTTTCAAAATGGCCGACAAGACACCACGGATGATGAAAGATGCCGGGACGACCTTCAACCCTCTCCTGTGATGACATTGGAAACATCGATCGTGTGCGGTCCCTTGTCCTTACCGATCGTCATAAATAAACTGTTTATTCGAATAATAAACGAAAAAGGAGTTTGATTAACTTAAATTGAAGAAATTTAGAAAAAGTACGCGTTTTCATCCAAAATACGATCATTGGATATACGTGTTGAAATTAAACGACATATTTTGCGATTGAGAAATGAACGAATGATGAAAGAAGGAGTTTGATATTAAACGATGTTACCGAAAACACGGAAAATAACTAAAAACGAGCTGTTTTCTTTGAAAACTCCACTTCAAATACTTGTTTAAATTAAAACGAAATTTTTAGCGAAGGAGATATAAACGAAAAAGGAGTTTGATTTATTTAAATTGAAGAAATTTAGATAAAGTACGCGTTTTCAGAAAACATGCGCGCTTAGAATCATTACACCAATTTCTGCGATTGAAAATGCAGCGAATTTTGAAAAAAGTAGTTCGACATACTTGAAAGGAAAATATTGCGAGAAAATTAACGAATACATAAAAAACACGAAAATTAAATAAAAACGAGCTGTTCTCTGTGGAAATACCAATTTAAATGCGTGTTAAATTAAAACGACATACTCTGCGATGAAGAAATCATCAAATGATGAAAAAGGTGTTTGAATTACTTAAATTAAATATATTTAGAGAAAAACGCATTTAATCGAAAATACGAAGATTGATAATAAGGTAGCAGTTTTCAGTGTACTCGCCACTAAACATTCGTGTTTTGAAAATTACCCATATTTTGCGATTGAAAAGTAAACGAATATCGAAAAAAGTAGTTTGAAACTCTTGCAAGGAAAATATCGAGGGTAAAATAACGATTGCATCGAACACACGAAAAATAAATAAAGACGAGATTTTTTCCGTTTAATTTCCACATAAATTACGTGTTTAAATTAAAACTTCATATTTTGCGCTGGAGAAATCAAGGAATGATGAATAAAGGGGTTTGAAATTTAACGATATCTTCGAAAACACGGAAGAAAATTAAACGAGTTTATTTATTTGGAAATACCACAAAACACGTGTTTACATTAAAATAACGAATTTTTCGATGGAGAAATTAACAAATCATGATAAAAGGAGTGTAAAATTTAACGATTTCATTTAAAACACGGAAAATTAAGAAAAACGAGCTGTTTTCTGTGAAAACACCACTTCAAATACTTGTTTTAATTAAAACGACATTTTTAGCGAAGGAGATATAAACGAAAAAGTAGTTTGATTTACTTAAATTAAAGAAATTTAGAGAAAGTTTGCGTTTTCATCCAAAATACGATCATTGGATGAAAACTAGCCGTTTTAAGTAGACACACCGCCAAAAAACATGCGCGTGGAAAATCATAACACAAATGTTTGCGGGTAAAAAACCAACAAACTTTGAAAAATGTAATTTGAAAAACTTGGAAGGAAATAATTGAGAGAAAATTTACGTTTTCAGCTTAGACACAAAGAAATCCATAAAATCGAGGAAATACCATTTTAAATGCGTGTTAAAATTAAAAGGACATACCCTGCGATGAAGAAATCATCAAATGATGAAAAGAGGTGTTTTAATTACTTAAATTAAATATATTTAGAGAAAATACGCATTTCATCGAAAATACGAAGATTAATAAAAAGCTAGAAGTTTTCAGTGTACTCGCCACAAAACATACGTGTTTAAAAAATTACCCATATTTTGCGATTGAAATTTCAAGGAATACCGAAAAAAGAAGTTTTAAACTCTTGAAAGGAGAATATCTAGGGTAAAATAACGATTGCATCGAAATCACGAAAAGTAAATAAATACGAGCAGTCGTCCGTTTAAATACCACATAAATTACGTGTTTAAATTAAAACTACATATTTTGCGGTGGAGAAATCAACATATGATGAAAAAATGAGTTTGAAATTGACTATATCATCGAAAACACGGAAAAAAATTAAACGAGTAGTTTGATTTGGAAATACCAGAAAAATACTTGATTACATTAAAAAAACGTATTTTTCCAAAACCAACGAATTATTAAAAAAGAAGACTTGGAAGAAAGTAATTGAGAGAAAATTTACGAATTCACCAAAAATACAAAAAATTCATAATATCGAGGAGTTCTCCGTGGAAATCCCACATCAAATTCTAGTTTAAATTATAACGATATAATTTGCGATGTAAAAGACAACGAATGAGGAAAAAAAAGTTTGAATAACTTGTATTGAAAAAATGTTGAGAAAATACGTGAATGCATAAAAAATACGATGATTGAATAAAAACTAGCAGTTTTCAGTGGACTCGCCACAAAACGTACACGTTTAAAACAATCAAACCTACATTCCGATTGAAAAATCAACGGATTTTGAATAAAGTAGTTTGGAAATACTACATTAAATACGTGTTGGAATAAGACAACATAGTTTGCGATGGAGAAATCAACGAATGATGAAAGAAGAAGTTTAAATTAAACGATGTTATCGAAAACACGGAAAATAAATAAAAACGAGCTGTTTTCTGTGAAAACTCCACTTCAAATACTTGTTTAAATTAAAACGACATTTTTAGCGAAGGAGATATAAACGAAAAAGTAGTTTGATTATCTTAAATTGAAGAAATTTAGAAAAAGTATGCGTTTTCACCCAAAATACGATCATTGGATGAAAACTAGTCGTTTTCAGTGGACACGCCACAAAACATGCGCGTGGAAAATCATAACACCAATGTTTGCGGTTAAAAAACTAACGAATTTTGAAAAATGTAGTTTGAAAAACTTGGAAGGAAATTATATAGAGAAAATTTACGATTTCAGCAAAAACACAAAAAATACTAAAAAAGGAGAAGTTATCTCTGGAAATACCACATCAAATACTAGTTTAAATTATAACGATATAATTTGTGATTTAAAAGACAACGAAAAGAAGATAAAGTAAACACTTGCAGTTTTCAGTGAAATGGCAACATAACGTACGCGTTGATAATAATAACAACTTTTTTTCGATCGAAAAAACAATGGATTAAAAAAAAATACGCGATTTCTTCGAAAATACGTAGATTGAATAAAAACGAGCAGTTTTCTGTGGAAATACCACATAAAACCCATGTTCAAATTAACGAACATATTTTCGATAGATAAATCAACGAATGAAGAAGAATGGCGCTTCAAACAATGAAATTGAAAAAAGTTAAAGAAAATACGAGATTACATTGAAAATACGAGGATTAAAAGAGAACTAGCTGTTCTCAGTGAACTCGCCACAAAACATGCGCGCTTGAAATCATCACACCAATTTCTGCTATTAAAACTTAACGAATTTTGAAAAGAGTAGTTCGATATACTGGAAAGGAAAATATTGAGATATAATTAACGATCACATCTAAAACACGAAAATTAAATATAAACGAGCTGTTCTCAGTGGAAATAGCGATTTTAATGCGTGTTAAAATTAAAACGACATACTCTGCGTTGAGAAAATACGTGAATGCATAACAAAATACGATGATTGAATAAAAACTACCAGTTTTCAATGTACTCGCCTCAAAACATACGTGTTTAAATAATTAACCATATTTTGCGATTGAAAATTTAACGACTTTTAAAAAAGTAGTTCGAAATACTTAAAAGGAAAATATGGAGAGAAAATTGCCTATTCCATCAAAAACACGAAAATTAAATAAAAAGAGCTGTTCTCTGTGGTAATACCAATTTAAAATCCGTGTTAAAATTAAAACGATATATTTTGCGGTGGAGAAATCAACGAATGATGAAAAAATGGGTTTGAAATTTAACGATATCATCAAAAACACGGAAAATAATGAAACGAGTTGTGTTATGTGGAAAAACCATTAATACGTGTTTACATTCAATATAACGTATTTTTCGATGGAAAAATTAACAAATCATGAAAAAAGGGCTTTAAAACTTAACGATTTCATTGAAAACACGGAAAAAAAGATAAAAACGAGCACTTTTATGTGGAAACTACACTTCAAAGACTTGTTTAAATTAAAACGACATTTTTAGCGTTGGAGAAATAAACGAAAAAGGAGTTTGATTTACCTAAATTGAAGAAATTTAGAGAGAGTACGCGTTTTAATCGAAAATACGAACATTGGATAAAAAATAGCCTTTTTAGTGGACATGCCGCAAAACATGCGCCTCCAATGTTTGCGGTTTAAAAACAAACCAATTTTGAAAAAAGTAGTTAGAAAAACTTGCAGGGAAATAACTGAGAGAAAATTTACGATTTCACCAAAAACACAAAAAATACATATAATCGAGGAGTTCTCCGTGGAACGCCCACATCAAATACTGGTTTAAGTTATAACGATATAATTTGCGATGTAAAAGACAACGAATGAGGAAAAAAAGAGTTAAAATGACTTGAGTTGAAAAAATGTTGAGAAATACGTGAATGCATGAAAAATGCGATGATTGAATAAAAACTAGCAGTTTTCAGTGGACTCGCCACAAAACATACGCGTTTCAAATACTCCAACCTATATTCCGATTGAAAAATGAACGAATTTTGAATGAAGTAGTTTGGAAATACTACATTAAATACGTGTTGAAATAAAACGACATATTTTGCGATTGAGAAATCAACGAATGATGAATGAAGGAGTTTGAAATTTAACGATTATATCGAAAACACGGAATTTAAATAATAACGATCTATTTTCTGTGGAAACTCCACTTCAAATACTTGTTTAAATTAAAACGACATTTTAGCGAGGGAGATATAAACGAAAAAAGTGTTTTATTTTCTTAAATTGAAGAAATTTAGAGAAAGTACGCGTTTTCATCCAAAATACGATTATTGGATGAAAACTAGCCGTATTCAGTGGACATGCCGCAAAACATGCGCGTGAAAAATCATAACACCAATGTTTGCCGGTAAAAAACCAACGAATTCTTAAAAAAATTGTTTGAAAAACTTGTAGGAAAGTAATTGAAAGAAAATTTACCATTTCACAAAAAAACATAAAAACAAGGAGTTCTCTGTGGAAATCCATCATCAAATACTAGTTTAAATTATAAAGATATAATTTGCGATGTAAAAGATAAAGATTAATGAAAAACGTCGTTTGAAAACCTTAAATTGAAAAAATGTTGATAGATTGATTTCATCGAAAATAAAAAGAGAAACTAAACACTTGCAGTTTTCAGTGGAATGGACCAAAACATACGCGTGGATAATATTAACAATTATTTTTCGATTGAAAAATCAACGGATTAAAAAAAATACGCGATTTCATCGAAAATACGTAGGAAGATGAAATCGAGCAGTTTTCTGTGGAAATACCACATAAAACAAGTGTTCAAATTAACGGACATATTTTCGATAGATAAATCAACGAATGATGAAGAATGGCGCTTCAAACAATGAAATTGAAAAAATTTTAAGAAAATACGAGATTACATTGAAAATACGAAGATTGAAAGAGAACTAGCGGTTCTCAGTGAACTCGCCACAAAACATGCGCGCTTAAAATCAAAACACGTATTTCTGCTATTAAAAATTCAACGAATTTTGAAAAAAGTAGTTCTATATACTTGAAAGGGAAATATTGAGAGATTATTAACGATCACATCAAAAACACGAAAATTAAATATAAACGAGCTGTTCTCAGTGGAAATACCGATTTAAATGCGTGTTAAAATTAAAACGACATACTCTGCGTTGAGAAAATACGTGAATGCATAAAAAATACGATGATTGAATAAAAACTACCAGTTTTCAGTGTACTCGCCTCAAAACATACGTGTTTAAATAATTAACCATATTTAGCGATTGAAAATTTAACGAATTTTGAAAAAAAAGGTCGAAATACTTAAAGGAAAATAATGAGAGAAAATTACCGATTCCATCAAAAACACGAAAATTAAATAAAAAGAGCTGTTCTTTGTGGTAATACCAATTTAAAATCCGTGTTAAAATTAAAACGATATATTTTGCGGTGGAGAAATCAACGAATGATGAAAAAATGGGTTTGAAATTTAACGATATCATCCAAAACACGGAAAATAATGAAACGAGTTGTGTTATGTGGAAAAACCATTAATACGTGTTTACATTCAATATAACGTATTTTTCGATGGAGAAATTAACAAATCATGAAAAAAGGGCTTTAAAACTTAACGATTTCATTGAAAACACGGAAAAAAGATAAAAACGAGCACTTTTATGTGGAAACTACACTTCAAAGACTTGTTTAAATTAAAACGACATTTTTAGCGTTGGAGAAATAAACGAAAAAGGAGTTTGATTTACCTAAATTGAAGAAATTTAGAGAGAGTACGCGTTTTAATCGAAAATACGAACATTGGATAAAAAATAGCCTTTTTAGTGGACATGCCGCAAAACATGCGCCACCAATGTTTGCGGTTTAAAAACAAACCAATTTTGAAAAAAGTAGTTAGAAAAACTTGCAGGGAAATAACTGAGAGAAAATTTACGATTTCACCAAAAACACAAAAAATACATATAATCGAGGAGTTCTCCGTGGAACGCCCACATCAAATACTGGTTTAAGTTATAACGATATAATTTGCGATGTAAAAGACAACGAATGAGGAAAAAAAGAGTTAAAATGACTTGAGTTGAAAAAATGTTGAGAAAATACGTGAATGCATGAAAAATGCGATGATTGAATAAAAACTAGCAGTTTTCAGTGGACTCGCCACAAAACATACGCGTTTCAAATACTCCAACCTATATTCCGATTGAAAAATGAACGAATTTTGAATAAAGTAGTTTGGAAATACTACATTAAATACGTGTTGAAATAAAACGACATATTTTGCGATTGAGAAATCAACGAATGATGAATGAAGGAGTTTGAAATTTAACGATTATATCGAAAACACGGAATTTAAATAATAACGATCTATTTTCTGTGGAAACTCCACTTCAAATACTTGTTTAAATTAAAACGACATTTTAGCGAGGGAGATATAAACGAAAAAAGTGTTTTATTTACTTAAATTGAAGAAATTTAGAGAAAGTACGCGTTTTCATCCAAAATACGATTATTGGATGAAAACTAGCCGTATTCAGTGGACATGCCGCAAAACATGCGCGTGAAAAATCATAACACCAATGTTTGCCGGTAAAAAACCAACGAATTCTTAAAAAAGTTGTTTGAAAAACTTGTAGGAAAGTAATTGAAAGAAAATTTACCATTTCACAAAAAAACATAAAAACAAGGAGTTCTCTGTGGAAATCCATCATCAAATACTAGTTTAAATTATAAAGATATAATTTGCGATGTAAAAGATAAAGATTAATGAAAAACGTCGTTTGAAAACCTTAAATTGAAAAAATGTTGATAGATTGATTTCATCGAAAATAAAAAGAGAAACTAAACACTTGCAGTTTTCAGTGGAATGGACCAAAACATACGCGTGGATAATATTAACAATTATTTTTCGATTGAAAAATCAACGGATTAAAAAAAATACGCGATTTCATCGAAAATACGTAGGAAGATGAAATCGAGCAGTTTTCTGTGGAAATACCACATAAAACAAGTGTTCAAATTAACGGACATATTTTCGATAGATAAATCAACGAATGATGAAGAAAGGCGCTTGAATCAATGAAATTGAAAAATGTTAGAGAAAATACTAAATTACATCGAAAATACGAAGATTGAAAAAGAACTAACAGTTCTCAGTGAACTCGCCACAAAACATGCGCGCTTAAATTCATCACACCAATTTGTGCGATTGAAAATTCAACGAATTTTGA